>NC_081355.1:59474193-59774193 GCF_030684315.1 Stegostoma tigrinum
AAGCCAATTGTGAAATCATGAGCCATTTTGCATACTGCATAAAACCATAGATTTATAGAGGGCGTTTCTAAGTATAGAACTTCAAACTGACTGTCTTGGAGGAAAAGTAATGTTATAACCAAAATTTGGTTGACTTTTCAAAAACAGTGTAGAGAGCAGATACTGCAGTATAATAAAAAAAAGACATCCATTTAGACAGAGCTTTTCACAACTGCCGGATGTCTTGAACTGTTTTACAGGCAGTAAAATACACCTTGAAGTGTAGTTATTGTTGTAATGAAGGAAATGTGGCAGCTACTATCAGACCATAAGAGAGAGGAGCAAGAATAAACCATTTAGCTTATCATGTCTATTCCAGCCATCATTGAAATCCTGCTGATCTGATAATTCTCAAGTCCACTTATCTGCCTTATCCCTTTTTAACCCTTGATTCTCTTAATGATTAGAAATTTGCCTATCTCTGGCTTGAATATAATTAACAACCCGGCCCTGACAGCCTCTGGAATAAAGAATTCCATGGATTCACAACCCACTTCCACTGTGTCCAATTTGGATGACACCTCACTCTAAGATATATTCCCAATGGTCCTAGACCCTCCCGTAAGAGATAACAACAACTCAACACTACCCTGTCTAACCCCCTAATAATATTGTATGTTTTGATAAGGTTTCTTGTCATTCTTCTAAACTCCATTGAGTGTAAGCCTAGCTGAATCAATCTCCTCCATTAGAAAATTCCTTTCATACTTAATGAACCTTCTCTGGATGCCTCTACTGTCAGTGTATTTTCCCTTTTGAGAAGGGCCCAAAACTGTTCAAAGTATCCCAGATGTGGTCTGTCTAGTGCCTTATGTAGTTTTAGCAAGACCTCCTTATTTTTATGCTCTATTCCATTGAAGTAAAGGCCAGTTATGTACAATGTATTAGCAAGCAGCCATCAAACTATTAATTTGATTATAATAAGGTGTGATGTGGATTGAGGGTAAATGTTGACGGGGCAACATGGATAACTCATCTATTCTTTTTTGAAATATGTATTGCAGCTGACCTTGGAGTTTTGGTTGAATGTTGCATCCAAAAGCTACCCCTCCAATAGTACGGCCCTGTCTTGCTACTGCACCAGGGCGTCATCCTTTATTTTTTTTAAAAATATGTATAATTGAACCCATGTGACAAAGGCAGTACACTGATTATGGTGATTTTAACCTTCGTGTTGACTGGGGAAAACCAAATTTGTGAAGATAACAACGAGAAAGAATTCAGAGTGTATTCAGGATAGTTTCCTGGAACGGTATGTTGTTTCTTAGGAGCATTATCTTGTTTTTATTCACAGAATGTGGGCATGGCTGGCTGATCTGGCATCTATTGTCCATCCTTTGTTTCCTTTGAGAATTTTGTGGTAATCTGCCTTCTTAAATTGCTGCAATCCATTTGTTGTCGGTACACCCACCATGCCATTAAGAAGGAGTTCCCAGTAAAACTGCAGGAATGGTGATACATTTCCAAGTCCAGGATGTTGAGTAGCTTGGAGAGGTATGTGCAGGTAGTGGGGCACCCATGTATCTGTTACCCCTGTTCTTCTAGATGCTGATAGTCATGGTACACAATGCTGCTACTGCACATTAGTGGTGGAGGGAGTGAATGTTTATGGATGCGGGTGCCAGTCAATTGGGCTGCTTTCTCCTTGATAGTGTCAAACTTCTTGATTGCTGTTCGAGGTGTAGTCATCCAGAAAAGTGAGGAGTATTCCATCAAACACCTGATTTGTGCCTTGTAGGCAATAGACCATCTTGGGGTATTAGGAAGGCAAGTTACCCACTGCAGGATTCCTAGCTTCTGACCTAGTTTTGTAAGCACAAAACATGCTTAGCCCAGTTCAGTTTCTGTTCAAAGGTAATGCCCTGGATGTTGATAATGGAGTAATCAGCGATGGATAGTGCCATTGAATGTCAAGGGGTATATGTTAAATTCTCTCCTGTTGGAGCTGGTCTTTGCTTGGCACTTATGTGGTGCAAGTGTTACTTGCCACTTGCCAACCTAAGCCTGGATAGTACCGGGGTCTTGCTGCATTTGACCAAAGATTGCTTCAGTTTCTGAGGATCCAAAATGGTAGTGGACTGTTGTTTCACATCACACAAGTTGTCACATAATATCCCTACTCCTGACCTTTTGGTGGAGGGGAGGTCTTAGACATAGCAATGAACGATAGGTGAGCAAAGGACATTACAATCAGGTACTCTTGCTGTGATGACCTATGGCTAGGTGACTGACCTGTAACAACCACAACCATCTTCCTTTGTGCCATGTATGATCAAACCAGTGAAATGTTTTCCCCTCGATTTGATTCTTATTGTTTTTTTTCTGCTGCTGCCAAATGCAGCCTTGATGTCAAAAACAGTCAATCTCTTCTCACCTCTGGAATTAACTGTTATTCATTTTTGAATCAAGACAAAATGAGGTCAAGTGCTGTGTGGTCCTGTGGCACCCCAAACTGAATATGAGTGTGTGAGTAAGTAGCTGCTGCTTAATAGCACTGTGTAAACATTCCAACACTTCACTGATGATCAAGAGTAGGTAGAGCAGTAATTGGCCTTGACTGTTTGTTTTGTTTTCCCATACTGGACATACATCGGTGGCATTGTCTATCTGAAAGTGTTATAGCTGTACTGAAACAGCTTAAGCCAGGGGTGTGGTAAATTCTGATGGTTAAGTCTTAAGTGCTTTGGTCAGAAACGGCCCATAACCTTCAAAATATTCAGCATCTTCAACTGTTTCTTCACACTAGATGGCATGAATCAATTTGGCTGAAGCCTGGGTATTTGTGATGCTGGGGGCCTGTGGCAGAAGCTGAGATGGATCATTTAACTGACGAATCTGCAATACCTTATCTTTTGCTGGGCTCGCGCGTCATTGAAGGTGGGGATATTTGTGGAGTTTTTTAAAAATTGTCCACTGCCGTTTTGATTGGATGTGGCATGACTGTAGAACTTAAATCTGATCTGTTGGTTGTAAAATTGCTTGAAACTTGTATTACTTGCTGCTTATGTTGTTGTAACTTCACCAGGTTGATAGTTGATTTTAGACTGCGCTGGTATGGCACCTGACATGCCCACTTACACCCTTCATTGAGCCAGAGTTGATCAGCTGGCATTGTGGTAATGGTGCAATGGGAGGTATGCCAGATCATATGGTTGCAGATTATAGTTGAGTACGGTTCCACTGCTCCCAGTGCTCCACAATACCTCCCAGATGTCCAGTCTTGAGTCACTGTCCAGCATACGTCATTTTAAATTGGGGACAGAAGTTGGAACTTGAATGTTCTGAGGAGGGTGGGTGGAGATCTGAGGACGGTGGGTGGAGTGTGGGGAGAAAGGGAGTGGGTGAGGGCTTCTTGCCCCTTCCCCTTCCAACCCCCCCCCCCTCCCCAACGCCATACTCCCAGTTTTGGTGACCTTTCCTCCTCGCTCTGGAGCACCCACTCCACCGCACCATGTCCCCCACCTCCACAATATTTTCCACCTCCCCAAGCCCCCCCACACCAAAGGTGAGCCGTATTTCAAAATCACATGCAGAGTACTGCATTTGCTCATGAGATCACATCTACCTACCATATTTGGAACCTTGCCCATAAACATTCCAGGATGAGTACACATTCATAGTTGTCCCCAGTCGCTGATGTCAGCAACCTCTGCCATCAGAGAAAGATGAGCAATGCACACTCACAACCACCATCGCCAGAAGAATGAGTGGGTGTCATCTTAAGATAAAGTTGTTTTTGTGTGTCGCACATTATGGTTGTTTCACAAGTCTAGTCTACTGTTCATATTCTGGCGATAGTGCTGCATTAAGCATTTCTGATAGCCATCTGGAAGATGATAGAGAATGTGACAATGCTCAAATCCCATAAACCTACATCTGTGCCAGCTGAAGTGACTTACTGAAGAAGAGCTGTTGTAAGAAAGGACAAGCTAACTTGTAGCTTCAAGAAGTCGTGATTCCCCCATGTCATAAAGTACAATCTGCCCACAACAGCGCAGTTAAGAGACTTATTATATTTGGAAGGCATAACAAATGATGCGTGTACAATGTAGTTAATAGGACAGGAAGCTGAAGAACAGGTCAGAGCAGCGATTGTGAATAGGACAGTTGTTTTAGGTGCTGTTACAGTTTTGTCAGCTGACCAACCTGTTTAATGAGTTTTATTAAAGGGGTTAAATAAAGATACCTGTGAGATTACTGTGAACGTGTCTAAGGAGGTTCTGCAAGAGTGCAAGTTTAGTTAACAACAGGGTCCAAAAGCCTCAGATGGAATAAAGGTAAAGCAGCACAGTGGCTCAGTGGTTAGTACTGCTGCCTAACGGCGCCAGGGACCCAGGTTCAATTCCACCCTTGGGTGGGTGACTGTGTCAGTTTGCACATTCTCCCCGTGTCTGTGTGGGTTTCTTCCAGGTGCTTCAGTTTCCTCTGTCAGTCTAAGATGTGCAAGCTAGTTGGATTGGCCATGCTAAATTGCCCGTAGTGTCCAGGGAGGGGAGGTAATGGCCGAGTAGTTTTGTCACGGGACCATTAAACCAAAGATCCAGATAACCTTCTGGGGACCTGGGTTTGAATCCCACCACGGCTGATGGTGGAATTTGAATTGAATAAAATATCTAGAATTAAGAAGCTAATGATGATCATGAACTCCTTGATGATAATCGGAAAAACCCATCTGATTCACTAATATCCTTTTAGGGAAGGAAACTACCATCCTCACCTGCATGTGACTCTCAACCACATTGTGGTGGATCTACTCTAAACTGCCCTCCTAGGCAATTAAGGATTGTCAATAAATACTGCCTGGTCAGCGATGGCCTTATCCTGTGAATGAATTGAAAATGCAGAGTTATAGGGATGAGGTGGTTCTGGGTGGGATGCTGTTCGGAGGGTCAGTGTGGACTTGATGGACTGAATGATCTGTTTTCAGAGATTCTACTACTTATGGTTTGAAGTTGCCATAGGCCTTCCAGACTATACGGGTACTCCATCATTAGGTAGATGAAAAGGTGTTTGTTTAACCTGCGGGTTACTGTGCCTCAGGAAAGGGGAAGAGATTGAGATTGAGAATGAGAATCCTTCATGATAACTACAACTGGTGTGGAAATTGAACCCGTGCTGTTGGTGTCCCTCTGCATTGTAAACTGCTCACCATCCTGAAAGAGCTAACTGACCCCACTAGCTGGTGAATGTAACTTGTAGGTTAAATTGATTTCATTGGGAAAGTAGAAGATCTTACATAACAGAAACCACTTGGAGAACTTTAGAACTGCATGTTGTGCTACATATCTGCCATGGGTGATGGTGATGCAGGTGGTTGTATCAGGTGTGTCTTTGTTTTGTCAGCTACTTAAAAGAGAAATGTAGCTTATTTTATTTGAATTATTATTTGGCGGTAAAATCATGTGTAATTTGTATTGTTTCTGATTCTTGTTGAAATGAAAATCTTAAAGCGTAAAGCCTTGTGCGCAATTCCTTGATTTAGGACACATTTGGGTAAACGTGGTTTACTATTTGCCCATGATGAGTGTGACAAAATTCCCTGTGAAGTGCTGAAGGCACCAAACGTTCTGGAGCTTTGTTTGTACTTTTGTACAATTGCTGTACTCAGCATTCTGTCTGTCAGCATCCGAAGGGAGGCAAAGACGGGTCATTTACCACCATGTAACAAAATTGTAGTAGCTTCACAAAATACATTTTATTCTCTACAAGATAAAATGCAAGAAAGCTAAAAGGCCAAAGCATTATTAAATAAAATATTGCTGAAAAATATGTTACTTGTGTGATACACATGTAAACTTATTTATATCCTTTCTGCACTGACAGTTAGAAAAGAATTTGCAGGAATCCGTTGTAAACCGACTTGGCGAAGAAACCTCATCCCACATAATTCCATTTGATTTTCCATTTTCATTGATCAGAAGGCCAATGGATTTTCATCTTCCTAAATCTTAGACGGATTTCCCCTATTTAACAGTATTCTATACCATCCTCTATGTGTGTACATCAAAATTATCCTTGATCCTTCTTATCTCTGAAGTATGCCTTCTTTCAAATTCACTTTTTGATCTTGGAAATTGCATAAAAGTGATCCTTCTTAGCATTTTAACCTGTGGCGCCGGTGGTTTTACATGAACATTTTAATGTAGTTGTGCAAGCTACTGCAATGCTCTAATTGTCCTTTGTGTTCAAAGTTTAGCTGTAATTGTGTGTATTTTTCAGCACAGATGTTCCTCATCTTTTGTCTGGGTGTTGCACTGTTTGTCTCAAGACTAGGTAATGTTCATACTAAAGCTACTTTTGATGCAATGTAGATTCATTTCAAATTAAACTAATGTTATACTAATGACTTGTTTGGTTAATGACCTCACTTTCGACAGCCGCCTTTCCTACAGTATTCTCCCTCATATCAGTGATCTCCATTCATGATCCACCAACAACCTTATTCATTTCACGTCCTAGAATGTCCTTCATTTTGTACGTCCACCTATACGTAATCTGGTTCATACAGCTCTCACGTGTTTACCTTGTCAACTTTCCATCTTGTGAAATAATTATCCTCACCTTGATGGTCAACTCTGTGCTAAATATTGATTGGTATTGTTTAGGAGCTCCAGTTTGGCACTCTAGCCCATGTGGAGAGTAAATAATTGATGGAGAAGTTTCAAGATTCAGTCACCTCTGATTCCTCTGGACCCTAGCGCCAGGCAGCTGAGCTTTCTGTTCCTGCTCATCCGATTCATTGCCCCTCTAAACAGTCAGGACCTAGATGAGTGTGACAATCGGCAATTGTCTCCCAGTAATCAGTATTAAAGTCTACAATCTGCATATCTTCCTTGTAAGTGTCCTTGCAGGTCATGATCCAGCAGCTAGTTTGCATACAGAAGATCTTTAGGTATAAAGCCATCATCCATCAGGTGAATGTGGCTCAGTCAGTGCAGGCATTGTTGGTTTGAGTGCATGGTGTTGGAATTGACATATTCTGAGTCTGTTGAGTTGGTGACCTTGACCTGCCAAGATGTGCCAAGGATATATCTGAGACAGTGAGGATGAAAACTTTTTGGCCTTTGTCCCTGCCTAACTAACATAGTCCAGTTTTTACCACCGTGGAGGAGTGCACTGAGGAAGCAGAGTTGGCAGACTTGCAGTTTGGTGTTCTCGGTCATATTACTATTATTCCAGAGTGAAAATTTCACGTCTGATAACATTTTAATAGAACACTTGTTAATTTGGTTTAACCCCATTGATGTTTCATGACAAGTTGGGTGTTTCAACAACTTCTGTTTTTATTTAAGATTTCCAAAATCTATGATACTTTGTTTTTCTGCTTTTTTTAAAACAATCTCTTACCTGTCTGTATAAAATGGATCAAAAACAGAGGTTGCTGAAAAAAGCTCAGCAGGTCTGACAGCATCTATGAAGAAAAAATCAGAGTTAAAATTTCGGGTCCGGTGACCCTTCATCAGAAACCGAACCTGCGGTGTTAATCCTTCTTAACATTTTAACCTATGGCACAGGTGGTTTTACACAGACATTTTTATGTAGTTGTGTGGTTTTTCTTTTTTATTCCTTTACAGATGCTGCCAGACCAGCTGAGCTTTTCCAAAAACTTCTGCTTTAGTTCCTGATTTACAGCATCTGCAGTTCTTTTGGTTTTTACTGAATAAAATGGATGTAGCTTTTGAGATGTACGTATTAATTATAGCATCTAATGGCATTGTAGAAGTTCGCTATGTGAAATCAGTGACCACCTCCAGCATTGCAATGTCACTGATGATGCACCATGACATTTGCCTTTGATTCTGATCGTCAAATCAAGTTCAGTATAAGTTTGGGAGACCCTGTCCATTTACTGCTGAAGGTGTCCTAAGTATTAAATACCAGTGTGGTATTGTAAGGTAAGAGCAGCTTTTTGAGGACTTGGTTCAATCTTGTCTTGGGGAAAACAAGGCTGAATAGCTTTCTGTCTGTTTTGATATGCAGTATTGTACTTTGTATTGATGACTTGAAGGCAAATGAAAATAACAAAGACAATATGTCGACGAATGGGGACACCAGGACACACAATTATTTGACCCCATGTGCCCTTCATAACTGACCTTTACCCATCATGTTAATGAAGAGGGGATCATATTCAGCAGTTCTGGATGCAGATGTTTTCTGTATCCAAATTGCGCAGTGTATGTTTTTTTTCACAAATATCATCATCATCATCATCATCATCATCATCATCATCAGCCAGTTGCAAGAAGTACATGCCTCCATACAACAATTCAATGTGCTAGTTTGTCAACAGAAAACATGCAATTATAAATTGATACAGAACTTAGAATGCAATTTTCAGGTGTTGTTTTCCTACTGGCCTTTATGGCTAGTGTACTTCCATTATGATGTTAGGTAGGGAGTTCCAGGATTTTGTTATGGTGATAATAAAAGAATGGTGTCATGTTTCAAAGATAAGGCAATTTGTGAAATAGAGAGCACCTTGGAAATGAGGATGTTGCAATGAACCTGCCGTCGTTTTTCTACCACGTTGCAAAGGCCACAGTTTTGGGAGGTGCTATTGAAGAAGCCTTGGCAAACTGGCAAGCTGTGCTTTTGAGAGCTGATTTTATCTGTATGGTGTCATGCATCTTGACTGTTGGAGCTGCAGTCATCCACGCAAAGGGCAACTGTTCCGTTACACTCCTGACTTGTGCCTTGCAGGTGGAGAAAGGCTCTAGGTAGTCAGGAGCTGAGCTATTCACTGCAGAATATCCAAGCTCTGATCTACTCTAATTTGTGCATTAATGCAGTGGAATTCTGTTATTACTTAATGCCACTGGTGAGTATTCCTCCTATTTCTTATTGAGTCCAAGTTAATAAGGTTTCTTACTGCCACATTCAGTCAGGCATTGCTTTGATGTCAAGACCAATCACTCCTGTTATGTTTGGAGGTTCAGCCCTCTTATTCTGGTTTGGATCAAGGTACTGATTTGGTCATGGGATGAATGACATAATCTGCACACCGTTGAGCAAATTATTTGTGGTTAAGAGTTAGTCTACGATATCTTCTATCAATTTCATGATTGAGAGTAGATTATAGGGCAATAATTGACCAGATTAGATTTCTGCTGCTGTTGCAAACAGGAAATAACTTGACCACTTTGAGTTTGTTAGGTAAATGTCAGTGTTGCACTTGTAATGGAACAATTTAGGTTGGAAAAATGTCTCATTCAAAGCACAAAACCTCAGCGCTTTGAGGCCCTGTAGTCTTTGCTTCTTCCAGTGTGTTGACCTTTCTTTGCAATTCACTGATGGATGGGTACCGCTGGCTGGGCCAGCATTATTGCCCATCACAAATGGCTCTGGAGAAAGTGGTGGTGAGTTGCATTTTTGAACCACTGCGGTCCATACAGGTAGACTGGCGTTGACATGAAGGGTGGAGTTCCAGGATTTTGTCCAGCAGTACTGAAAGAATGACAGTATATTTCCAAGTCACAATGGCAAGTGGCTTGGAGAGAAACTTGCAGGTGATGGTGTTCCTAGGTATCTGCTGCCCTTATCCTTCTCCAAAGGAATTGCTCATCGGTTTGGAAAATGTTGTGTTATCAGCCTTGGTGAATTTCTGCAATATATCTTGTAGATGGTGTACGCTTTTGCTACTGAGCACTGTAAAGGAGTGAATGAACATTTATGGATGTTGTACCAATTAAGTAGCTGTTTTGCCCTAGATAGGCGGAATGGTGGCTCAGTGGTTAGCACTACTGCATCACAGCACCAGGGACCTGGGTTCGATTCCACCCTTGGTGACTGTTTGGATTTTGCATATTCTCCCTGTGTCTGCATGGGTTTTCTCCAGGTGCTCCGGTTTCTTTGCACAGTCTAACGATGTGCAGGCAAGGTGGATTAGCCATGCTAAATTGTCCGTAGTGTTCAGTGATATGTAGATTAAGTGGGTTGTGAGGGATCAGTTTGGGTGGAATGTTCCGAGGGGAGGTGTGGACTTGTTGGGCTGACGGGCCTGTTTCCACACTGTAGGGATTCTATGTGTGAAGTCAAGCTTCTTGAGTGTTATTGAAAGTACACTTACCCAGGCAAATGTGGAGCATTCCACCACTCTTTTGACATGTATTTTTTAGATGATTTGTAATGACTTGCCTCTTGATAATACGTGGAGTGAATCAGTTTGGCTGAAACCTTTTTCTCATGGTGCTAGGAACCTCAGGTGGAGGAGGAAGATCGATTTGCCCAGTTAATACTTCGGTTGAAGATTATTACTAAAGCTTCAAGCTATTTTCAAGCTAGTACAGAAAATTTCAACCAAGCACAGAAAAATGGTTCATTGTAAAGCTAATTGGGGAACTTGCATTTTATTTTCCTGACAACTATTAACTGCAGTTTTACAGCTCGAGCACACTGATTCTATTTGAAACTATTGTAGATGGATATGGTGAGGAAACAAATGACTATCAGGTAGAATTTTTTTTTGTTATCTCTGCTTCTCATTTTGAAATCCCTTTTCCTCAGAACCTCATTGCATTGTTATCTCATTTTTGTTCCTCATAGTCACAATTCGCCTATCATTTGTGTTCATGGTGTGGTTTTGATTAAAAAGCTTTGTGTCACTTCTGGTGATTAATTTCAGAATAGGTATGCACAAGAACAATACAATAGCATTTGGTTCATTGAAAGTTTTTTTTGTGATTTGTTATATAATGTATTCATAGTAAAAAAAAATTAAATGTTTTGTATTACTTCTAATAATACCCAGACTCGCACCCGAAAACCACATTTGCCTACTTATCTGGCATCTGCTTCCCTGTTGCTTTCCTGTCCAGCAGGCAGTAAGCCAGTAAGCTGTCAAGCAAGAAACCTGCTCTAAAAGTTTAAACAATGCCCTGTAGTCAATCTTTGTAGAATATTTGGGAAATCCATGCTTTCGAGTTTTCTATACAGCAGTTCCTCTCCTCCTCTGTTCACAGTCCTGAGGAAGTTTTTAAGTCCAAAGCTTAAGCAAGGAATCAGAAGGTGCCCAGCACCTAATGATAACCAGATTCAGCCTTCCATCCCTTTGGACTGTTGCGACACTTGATAGGTGGGGGACTAATTGCTAGTCCTCAAACCCCCTACTTTACTGACAGAATGTTTCACATGCTTATCCTGAAATCAAACTGCAGCAATGCTGGTGGCTGGCTGCTTTCAGTTTGCTAGAGCTGGACATACAGTGTAATCCTACTTATTGGTGTGGGGTGGGGTAGGGAGGAGTAATTGGAGGATATGTTGAGAACACATGCTTTCAGACAAAGGAGTTGCATTTGCAATGTCATTATATGCTGGCTGTCAGTCAGAGGTTGAAGGCTACACTGTCTGTCACTTTTCACATAAAATTACACATTTTAGATCAAACACAAGGTGACTGGTGCCACTTACCCACAATGCCGAGACACTGGCGAACTTATTGTTGGTCATAAATACATCCAGAGAAATGATTTTTAAATCTTGTACTTAAAAATGTTCCTGCACCTTTTCCCTATGATAACTCTTAATAAAGCTGTTTGATGTATTGGTAATGAGTTATAGACAACAAGCAACAAAATATGAAACTAAAACATAAACAACTAAAAGTAAGGAAATGCCAGTGCACTACCTGTCAAGCACTATTTGTACACTTGACTTAATCACTTATGATGGGAACAAACAGGACTGACTTCAGGCTCTTTAAGCAGATATGGGCAGGGAGTGTTTCACAATAGTTGGCTGACGTTGTTTGATTGCCTGAAGGGCATTCAAGATACTTACAATTTCAACATTGACTGCACAGTCACTATAGTGGGTAGAAAGGAAAGAAAAATACTTTGACTTTTTCCAGTGTGGCTAAGGAAGTAGAAAATGGTTTTAATAAAAAACTTGTGCTGAAGTTCATTTTGAAGCTTTGCGAAAATTTGTAATAGACTTGATATTTTGAATATGTTGTACTTTTGAATTCTGAATCAGACTAGAAATTGAAACCACATGATGCTTTCATAACTTTCAATTCTGAACTTTGATGCATGGTGCTGTATCAATAAATAACATTTTGGAAACAAACATGAATGAGTTGGTATATTTGAGGGTGTAGTCTTCATTTTCATTTGAGTTCCCGCTTAGCCAAATATTTGCTAAGTAATTTGATGCGGTTAAGTTTAAATGAATGAGACCAACATTTGAACCCAGTTGAGAGTAACCACGTACTACCTGTAGTCAGATGTTTCTTAGATTGGTAAGAATTAACTAGACGAGTCTGTTGGCAGACCAAAATGTTTTAATGGTTATTTTTCTGTTCTAAGTCTCCATGCTACTAGGCTTACTGAAATTAATTTCAGAGGTGGGATTTTACAGCTCCAGGCTGCTGGTCCACTCTCATAATCATCAATAGGAAAGAGCAAAGGAATGCTGTAGATAATGGAAATCTTTGAAGGAAAACAAAAACACATGTGGAAAGTGCTGAACAGGTCAGGTAGTATTTGTGGAGACAACAGATTATTTAAGAGTTTTTAGTGGGTACCCTTTGCCAAATTGATTGTGATTTCCGTGACATGGCTTTGATTTGATAGAGAACTGATGCACTTGTTCTCACAAAACAAATCTTAGCTTTGGAACATTCAGCCTTTTTTTGTCTAGCTATTGAGACATTGTAAATATTGAAGAGCTTGACCTGATTTTTGTTTTATTGGTGGTTGTGTAGATCTTTTCCAGCAATAGTGAAGTTCTGGAAAGGAACTGAGAGTGCAATGAGGGTACAACACCGGTGCTGACTAGAGTATGTCCAGGCAACAAAGGCAATTAACTTCAACCTCCTCATTATGCACATGTTGCTTGGGTTTACCCCTCTGGCATCAAATTACATTTCAAAAGAAGACAAATACCAAATCTTAGCCTTTTTTTCACAGAACTGTCAGCTAATAATTTTTTTTAATGTTAATGAATTGGAAATTTTATGAGCTAGAATGGAATAGTTAGGCAACATGTGAAGTCAAATAAATGGCAAATTGTTGCGCTGTTGTCTAGTCACAAATATGCTTCACTATTCTCAGTTAGTCTGCCATCAAAACTAAAGTTTTTTTTAGAAGATTTGCAACTCGCGTTGTGGTTGAGATTGCAGACTTGCTTGCCGAGCCAGCAGATTTAATTGCAGATGTTTCGTCACCCTGCTAGGTAACATTGTCAGTGTTCCTGTGTGACGAAACATCTACAATCAAACACATTGATTCCACAAGCTAGTCTGCAACCTCGTCAAGATTTAGTTTTGCTCAATTCTGTTTTACTCAAAAGAGCAGTGTTATCACATTTATGCACTTCTTGTGATTTAGAATGTCTGTTAAAATTAATTGACTACTAATTATTTAGAGTCTATTGTATTTTTGTTTAGCGACTTCAGGTGACATGGTACAGGTAAATAACATAGTGTCACAGACCTAAAAACGTGGCTCTGTTATCTCTACATAGATGCTGTCAGGCTTGCTAAGTTTTTCTCGCTTTTCTATTTTTACTTCAAATTTTAAACATAATTTTGCTTTTGTTGTATTGTCATTTTATGAAGTACATCATATTTTCTGGGCCTGATGTGCTGAATTTCATATATTGCCATTATTAATGTGAAACCAACCAGCAGCTTGTAGAAAAGAAGTGATGCTACCTGAATTGTAAAAATCCCACAAGATGTTTGATAATTTGTAGCACATCACGCATTATGGTTGTTTTATTTGTACACTGTAGAGAAAGTTAAAGTCCAGTAGTTAATGGTGTAGGTAACGTTTAATGGAAATATGTTACTAATTAACAGCAATCAACCTTTTTGTCTCAAATGGACATTTTTTACATGGGAATTTCAGTCTTTTTTTTGAAGCATTTATTTTCTTATTTGCCTGTTCAGACTACGTTTTTCTCTCTCATATCAATCTTTCTGGTCTTCTTTATTTATTACTGTTTACCTGATTTGAAATAGAATACATTTGCTGCAATTCAGGCTCACCTTGTCTTTCTGCACCTTGCTCCTCAGTCCTTAATTCCCATTGATACTGTTGTTGCCATAGTTTTAGATACTGTGTTGTGTTTGTCATGTTCTCTTCAGCTAGAACTTCCAATAACAGTTTGAAAGCAAACAGTTTTTAGCTGAAAAAATCATAAAAATGTGACTAACTAGGTACTCAGTAACAACTGCTTCTCCAGCACGATCTGGTTCAGTAAAGATAAAATAAATGGTTGTAAAATTTTAAAGGTATAGCATCTGAAGGTAATGCTTTGAACGCAGTGGTGGTGCCCCCATCTCTGAGCCAGGAGGCCTGGGTTCATGTCCCATCTGCTCAGGCAGTGTACAGTGTCGTGTCTAAGAAGATCGATTAGAAAATATCTAATAGTAGTGATGGGCCAACCCAAATAACATGGAAAATCACCTTTTGAAATACTGCCCAAGTATGGAGTTTTATTTTCTTTGGGAAAGGGTTATTAGAAAAAAGAGATTTTATTGTTGTAGGTGTAAGGAAATGTCAAGCACTTTTTAAAAAAAGATGTAGGCAAGGTTTACCATGAAAATAAATATTGTCACATCACACATTGATTTATTCAGCACTTATTATTGTAGAATACCAAAACAACCTTGCTGAAATTATTTGGGAAGCAAAAACCACTTCTCCCCTCACTGATTAGGATAACCACTGCTGCCATGTTTTTCCTTGCCAGTTGGAATTCCCAACAGAACAACCCGCTGAAATCTAACCATTAAAGGCTAAACGTGCATCAACCCTTGACTCCTACCAAAACTGAATAAAATTCAATGCTGTATTTTTCCCTTGCTGACTGGGGCAAAAAAAGTCTTTTTGGTTGCTCAAATAACTTTTGCATACTTCGGCTGTATTATCACTCTGAGTCCAAATACGTGCCCCTTTAATGAACAGTATAGCATAGGAGAACACTGCAAAAGAAGACAAAGAAGTGGCTATTCGCTCCAAGGTCTAGCAAGCACAGTACCTCGCCTCTTGCATGTCTATTCATGCAAACGGACTTTCCACCTGCCTTGAAGGTTCTGAGAACTTAATTGCAACATTTGACTCAGGCGAGAGTTCTGCCAAATAAACCACAACTGAAACACAATGACAGCTTGTATATACTGTAGCATAGTGCATATTATGCTTCCAGTGCACTAGATGCTACACAAGTGCATTTTTGGAGGTCTTACCTTTATCTTTTTCTTATCTGTTCAAGTAGACTATAAATATTCTGCTTGATTACTTTGATGTATATAGGAACTCCCGTCAGATATGCTCAAAAATCACCTGAAAATTTGCACCACTATCATATCTGGGCAATGTTGTGACCAATGTTTCTAACCTCATTCAAATCTCATGAGTGATGGCAAGTCAGTGTCATTGTGGTTTGCAAGAGTGTGTGTACTGGCTGCGGTGTTCAACTCCACAAGTGGCTACACTTGCAGGTAAGTAATTGCAAGTGAAGTGTGTGTTTATTGAATGCTCAATAAGGGAATATTATAAACCCTGCCTTTGTATTTTATTTCTCCTCTTGATTGAAACAGAAGCTCATGTATTACTATAATTCCACCATTTTTCCTGGAAATAGTAAATTGTCACCTCAACAGCATTAAAGCACTTCACTGGATTTTAATCAAGTTAAGTATTTTTTCCTTCAGTAATCATGAATTCTGTTCATAAAAGGTTTAAAGTGTTTGAGCGTCCTGTTTAGCTATCTGTGAAATGTAATGCCACTTCATTCACTTTGCAAATTTAGGAGAGTGGTTTCTGTAATGAATTCAAGGTCAAACTTTTTGTATGAAAATATATTAATGGGACAACTGCGAATTAACCAGCTATGTTTTAAGGTCCTATGTCCTTTGACCTGCTAATTTTAATTTCTTCATTTAGAAGTACTATATCTAGGGAACATTGTTTTGTCAGGAAGTTGAAAAGCTAACAGTGTGCCCTCATGTCATTTCATGTGTTTGTTTAAATCAACCTGCTTGGATGTGTTACGAAACACCTCTGTGGACATCACTTCCTGAGGTTGGAATTGAACCCATAGTTTCTGGCTCAAAGGTAAAACATCCTTTGAGGATGTTTAACTGAGATTCACTAAAGTACTATATAATCATCTTCTAAATCTAATAAACTATGTTGATATGATATATTTCACATCAACAGATACTGACTTGTGCTCTCGGCAGTTTACACACCATAGGATTTAGAGCAAAATCAGGGGATTAACTCTCATTGACAGTGAATGCATTTCATTTTGTGGCCAGAGTATCAACTCCTTCCTCTTTCTTCTACCTCTGGTATTACACTCAATTTCCTTGATTTGGAAATGATCAAGCTTTTGGCTGTAGCTCAAAAACTTCCCAAATATTTGGAAGAAACATTTTTTTAAAGATATTTGAAGAATATAGTGAGTGGGTGCTAGGTGGAATGTATGCTGCCACTGCTTTAATTATTTAGAGCCACTTCATGTTTGTGGCTCTGTTTCATTTACATTGCTGATCGACAAGTCACCTACAGGGAGTCTATCTGGCAATGGCTGGGCTGTTGTGTTCCTTCTTCCATGCCAGAAAGCCTGAGTTTGAGTCCCAACTGCTCCTGAGGTGTGTAAGAGCAACTCTGAATGGATTGATTCTAAAATACCAATTTGGCAATGACAGCTTGCTGATTTGAAAGGCACAAAATATACTAAGCTTGGAAAAAGTCTGTCAACCTTCTCACTTGTCCTCATTTCCAAAAGTTGGGCTGTGAATATCCATTGATTTTAGTCTACACTTATAGCTTCGAGTAAAATACTGCTGAGGTTTGCTATTGCCCTCTCCAGGATGGCTGACCAGGCAGCTGGTTCATTCTTACCTCATAAATAATCAGGTTTACGGAAAAATTTACAGGCTGAAAATCAACCTTTTTGGCCATATTATAAAGGCTCCTTCCATAGTCAATAAGCCCTGTTATACATCTTTAACCCAGAGCTTCTGGCTCAGAGATAGGAATGCCACCACATCACCACAAGACCTCCTGAAAATTAAAATGAACGCCAATTTTCAAAATCTTCAAACACAGCACAAAAACTATTAATTGTGAAAGCTTTTTATCAAAAACCAAAAGCAAGCTGCATAAAATTTGCATTCAGCTTTCTATTAAGTAGTCACTAAAAATGGTTCCCACCGAATTTAAACCCACCACGATGGTGGTACAAGCTTGCAATAATTTAATGGGTAGAGACTAAAATATTTTTGGGGATATAGCCATGTTGTTTGTTTTTGTTCGACGACTTCTTTCCAACAGGAACTTTAGCCATCTTGATTGAGGCTCACTCAAAGTGTATATTTAATAAAAGGAGCGAAATGGGTGGGTTGGTCACACATCTTCCTTGCTTTTTGAAGCAAGTGAAAATGGCCTTATCATTTATAAAATTCAACAAGCGTATTCTGTATCAAATGCATAGTTAAGTTTTTTGTTTATGTTTGTGTATATATATTATGTGATTAATTTGTACAGGTTTCACTTTTTAACACTTCTATTAACTTGATTTTCTATTATACTTAAATTAATCCCCTCGTTGATATACCAATGTTTTTCAACGATATTGACAGTTGGGTATGCTGCACATCTTGTGGTTGTTGACAGTCACCCTTTATTATGCTAATGTTACTTTTTGCAGCATTTTGGATAACTTGCAGTTTGAAACCTGATGTTCACAGATTGCTTCATTTCTGACACTTATTTTATGCTAGAATTCATTTTTATTTAGCTAGGCTGGATAAAGTGATATTTTCTTCGAATTATTTATAACAGGGAGTTCTCTCGCACCAGAGACATTTAGATTTCCACGTAAGCACATGGTCATATACACCTTAGCAGTTCATATGTATCCCTTCATGATGTTTTTGTGGTTTTGTTGATCTTTCAATCAGCTCTGATGTTGAGAACCAGAAAAGTATGTTGCATTAATAACTGACTTTGCCAGTTTTTGTCTCTTAGTAACACCCTCAGACTATATTTTTAATTAAAGAGTAAAGATTTTTTTGTTGAGCCACAGCTTCAGTGAAAAGAATTAGTTAATATTATTTGGGTATTGTATTAGATAGTAATAATTGCAGAGTTAGGGAATCATTTGCCTATATTATCAAACGTAAGCTGAATTAGTTTGGCTGTTATTCTCAAGATGGCAGCAGGGTAAGCCACTCCATTGGGAGCTCCATTCTGCATGCCAGTTTGTTCTTTCTGTCTGTCTGTCTTTCTGTCTGTCTTTCTGTCTGTCTTTCTGTCTGTCTTTCTGTCTGTCTGTCTGTCTTTCTGTCTGTCTTTCTGTCTGTCTTTCTGTCTGTCTTTCTGTCTGTCTTTCTGTCTGTCCTTCTGTCTGTCCTTCTGTCCTTCTGTCTTTCTGTCTTTCTGTCTGTCTTTCTGTCTGTCTGTCTGTCTGTCTGTCTGTCTGTCTGTCTGTCTTTCTATCTTTGGCTCTCGCGCTCTCTCTATAGTAATTCTAACCCCCCGCCCCACCCCAACTGCTTGTAATCCCCTACCTAAGGAGTCGGGAAGGAGCCAGGTCGTGACCAGGAACCACATGGTGGGAGCTGAACATGTGGGTTGTGTCCTGCAGCAATGGCGGATCGAGCATGGGCCGGAGCAACGGCAGCGGATCAAAAGTGAGGCAGTGAGAGCTGGCCGGTGAAGCAGTGCCAGCGAGATTGGGCCAGTCAGACAGCCCACAGCAGAACACCAGCAGAGGCATGGCGAGGGCTGGAAAGCCCTGAGTGTGACTGCAGTGGTGGAAAGGAAGTTGGACTCTCTTGAGTTATCTTTTTTTCTTCCTATCTTATTCTAAGTTAATGTGAATGGCACCATGTATGTACAGCAAAGGTGCACACGTCACTGTATTTTAACATTAAATATGCATGACAATAAATGATTCAATTCAAAACTCAGTGAGCATGGTCAGTTTGGGGAAAAAAAAGTTGTGATGGGTTTTATTCACAGTAGCTTTACTGAGGCTGTGCTGCTCTAAATATGAAGCTATGGATAGATTGTGAGAAAACTGCTTCAAGATAAGTGGTGAAAGTTGGGTAGTGCAGGAATTATATATCTTCTGCTCTATAAACCTTTTGCCTCACTCAATGTCGAACGTATTTTGGAGATTACTTGGGACAATTTTGCCAGTAAGTGGTTCACTGTGCTATCACAACCTTTTTTGCTTTCTCTGACACCTTCAGCACCATTAATGACATAATTCCACAGTGGCTTTTTTCTTAAACTAAAACTGAGAACTGTAGAGGCTGACGAGCTGAAGCAAAAACAGAAATTTCTGAAGAAACTGAGCAGGTCCAGTAGCAAATGTGGAGATAAAGCAGTATTAATATTTTGAGCCCAGTGACCCTTCTTTAGAAAGTAGGGTCACTGGACTTGAAGATAACAAGAACTGCAGATGCTGGAGTTGGAGACAACACAGTGTGGAGTTGAAGGAACACAGCAGACTGAGCAGCACCAGAGGAGCAGGAAAACTAATGTTCCGGGTTAGGATGTCAACTTTCCTGCTCCTCTGCTGCCTGGCCTGGTGTGTTCCTCCAGCTCCAACTGTTATCACTCAACTTGAAACTCTGCTTCCTCTTAACAGATGCTGCCAGGCCTGCTGAGTTGCTCCAGCATTTGCTATTCTTGTCTTCTTTTTCTTAAGTCTGCCTCTGACACCCCTGCTTAGGATGTTATTTTGTCTGAAGAATGGGACTTTTAAAAAAACGTTAATTTACTGGACTTGGTTGTCGCTGGCCAATCCAGCATTTATTGCCCATAGCACAGTTAAATGTTGACCACGTTGTTGTGGGTTTGGAGTCACTGGTAGGCTAGACCAAATAAAGACAGCAGTTGCTTCCCTAAAGTACATTAGTGAACCAAATGGATTTTCCCTGACAATTTCATGGCCATCTTTCCTTCTTTACTGAATTCAAATTCAATCAGCCGCCAAGATAACAAAGTGTGAAGCTGGATGAACACAGCAGGCCACGCACCATCTCAGGAACACAAAAGCTGATGTTTCGGGCCTAGAACCTCCTTCAGAGCGGGGGATGGGGAGAGGGTTCTGGAATAAATAGGGAGGGGGGGAGGCGGACCGAAGATGGAGAGAAAACAAGATAGTTAGGGTGGGGAGGTAGGGAGGGGATAGGTCAGTCCAGGGAAGACGGACAGGTCAAGGAGGCGGGATGAGGTAGTAGGTAGGAAATGGAGGCGCAGCTTGAGGTGGGAGGAAGGGATGAGTGAGAGGAAGAACCGGTTAGGGAAGCAGAGACAGGCTGGGCTGGTTTTGGGATGCAGTGGGGGGAGGGGAGATTTTGAAGCTGGCGAAGTCCACATTGATACCATTGAGCTGCAGGGTTCCCAAGCAGAATATGAGTTGCTGTTCCTGCAACCTTCAGGTGGCATCATTGTAGCACTGCAGGAGGCCCATGATGGACATGTCGTCTGAGGAATGGGAGGGGGAGTTAAAATGGTTCGCGACTGGGAGGTACAGTTGTTTGTTACAGCGCACTGACCTCTACATCGCTGAGGCCAAACACCAACTCTCCGACACCACCTCCTACCGCCCCGTTGATCATGACCCCACCCCCGAGCACCAAACCATCGTCTCCAATACCATCCATGACCTCATCACCTCAGGGGACCTCCCAACCACAGCCTCCAAACTTATTGTTCCCCAACCCAGCACGGCCCGTTTCTATCTCCTTCACAAAATCCACAAACCTGCCTGTCCTGGTTGACCCATTGTCTCAGCCTGTTCCTGCCCCACCGAACTCGTCTCCACCTATCTGGATTCCATTTTCTCCCCTTTTGGTCCAGGAACTCCCTACGTACGTCTGTGACACCACCCACGCCCTCCACCTCCTCCAGAACTTTCAATTCCCTGGCCCCCAACACCCCATTTTCACCATGGACATCCAGTCCCTATACACCTGTATTCCTCATGCAGATGGCCTCAAGGCCCTCTGCTTCTTACTGTCCCGCAGGCCCGACCAATCCCCCTCCACCAACACCCTCATCCACCTAGCCGAACTCGTCCTCACCCTCAACAACTTCTCCTTCGATTCCTCCCACTTCCTACAGACAAAGGGGGTGGCCATGGGTACCCGCATGGGCCCAAGCTATACCTGCCTCTTTGTAGGTTACGTGGAACAGTCCCTTTTCCGCACCTACACAGGCCCCAAACCCCACCTCTTCCTCCGTTACATTGATGACTGTATCGGCGCCGCCTCTTGCTCCCCAGTTCATTCACATCACCAACGCCTTGCACCCCAACCTCAAGTTCACCTGGGCCATATCCAACACATCCCTCACCTTCCTGGACCTCTCAGTCTCCATCTCAGGTAACCAGCTAGAAACCGATATCCATTTTAAGTCCACCGACTCCCACAGCTACCTAGAATACACCTCCTCCCACCCACCCTCCTGCAAAAATTCCATCCGCTATTCCCAATTCCTCTGCTGGGTCTGCTCCCAGGATGAGGCGTTCCACTCCTGCACATCCCAGATGTCCACGTTCTTCAAGGACCTCAACTTTGCCCCCGCAGTGGTCGAGAACACCCTTGACCGCGTCTCCTGCATTTTCCCGCAACACATCCCTCACACCCCACCCCTGCCACAACCACCCCAAGAGGAATCCCCTTGTTCTCACATACCACCCCACCAACCTCCGGATACAACACATCATCCTCCGACACTTCCGACATCTACAATCTGACCCCACCAGCCAAGCCATTTTTCCATCCCTACCTTTTGTCTGCCTTCCGGAGAGACCGCTCTCTCTGTGACTCCCTTGTCTGCTCCACACTGCCCTCCAACCCCACCACACCCGGCACCTTCCCCTGCAACCGCAGGAAGTGCTACAGTTGCCCCCACACCACCTCCCTCACCCCCATCCCAGGCCCCAAGATGACTTTCCATATTAAGCAGATGTTCACCTGCACATCTGTCAATGTGGTATACTGTATCCATTGTACCCGATGTGGCTGCCTCTACATTGGGGAAACCAAGTGGATGCTTGGGGACGGCTTTGCAGAACACCTCCGCTCAGTTCGCAATAAACAACTGCACCTCCCAGTCGCGAACCATTTTAACTTCCCCCTTCCATTCCTTAGACGACATGTCCATCATAGGCTTCCTGCAGTGCCACAACGATGATGATCAGAATCAAAATGATTTTTTTAACCTCTTAAATAATATTCGTCTGCCTTAAAATTCCCTGATGTTTTTAACCATTCACTTACACCTCCTGCAATATTTACACCTGAAAATTATGGAAAGTCTTAATGTCTCTGACCTGATCCATGCATAGTGATATTGTTTCATTACTACATCCTTATTGGGCTCCTGCAACTCCCA
This sequence comes from Stegostoma tigrinum, assembly GCF_030684315.1. Lineage (NCBI taxonomy): Eukaryota > Metazoa > Chordata > Chondrichthyes > Orectolobiformes > Stegostomatidae > Stegostoma > Stegostoma tigrinum. The sequence continues at coordinate 59,496,606 of NC_081355.1, forward strand.
ATGTTGCACCAAATTGATCTATCATTAATATGTAGTCATTCATCCTGCATTCTTAGGTGCTACTTCTACCCTTGTTGACATACTGTCCACTACTGGTAACTTGTCTGTCAATCACTTTTTCCTTTTCTCCCAAACTTTCTCCTTGATCTCCTCAATTTACGAGTTTAATAAAAATTCATACAATTAGACTTGTGCTTGCACTTTACTTTCTTGCATTCATCTAATCCCTTCTTTTCATTAATTAGTGTTATTTTCTTCCTTTGTAAAATACTATGAGACCAAAACAGGTGTGGGAGATCACAGCAGGTTGGGTAGCATCACGGAGAGAAGGCAAGCTCACCTTGTGAATCTGTGATGTGGAGGTGCTGGTGTTGGACTGTCAGAAATCACATGACACTGATAAAACCTTTAGTTCTGTCAGGACTGGGACTTGAAAAGAATTTAGGGATTTACATATATATAAATATTAATCAACTAAAACCCTCTAACTGATTGAAGATTTAACAGCATCCTAGGTTTGTTTAGTACATCCTCAGCCACGTTGTGACCCTTTTGATCTTTTACTTATCAATTCTGTGTCTGATACTACCTCTCTCACTAATACCTAAAGAAGGAATGACACTCCAAAAGCCTGTGATTTCTGACCGAGTCAAAATTAGATGACTGTTCATCAGACCTGAGGTGAAGTGTGGAGGGAGGCAGCATTTATGTTACAGTTGGGGGGACGATGTTGAAATGCTGGGGGAGAAGGGATGCTGATAGTTCAGATTAAGTGATTGGAAAGTTAGAATTGCAGAAGAATGGTGTTTCTAATTGCCAGTTTGGAAAGGACAGACAGCTTCACTGGGGTGGGTGAGGACACAGGGGAGAGAGAGGGTGACAGTGAGTGTAACAAGCAAAGCTAAAAGAAAGGGAAGGAATGGGATCACAATTAGCAGGTGTTGGACTCAATATTGAGTCCAAAAGGTTGCAAACTGCCTAGTTTGAAGATGAGATGTTGTTCCTCCAATTTGTGCTGTGATTTGCTGGAGCAATCTAATGTTTCTCTATATGAAGTTTTAATTTGGTTGATTTTGTTGGTCACTTTTGACATTGTCACTTTACAGTGTTCTGCTGCATCCATATACTCTAAGTAATCAGTTTGATTCTCATTTCACTTCATGATTGTGCAGCTTTCTAAAAGGGGTGGGGTGGGAGGAAGGAAGAGTTTGATGAGTCTCAGTCAAGTTGTTCAATGGAGCAGGGAAATCAAAATCTGGCTGCCTGTAGTAGACTGAAAACCTATTGAATAAAATGTGGACACATTTGTTGGTGACTAATGATCCAGTCAGTAGTGCACGTTATAGCCCGTGCAAAGATGATGACTGTGTTTTTCAATTTAAAACTGGACAAAAAGAAAATAAAACATCATTCAAAATAAACTTGCAATCCTATATCTAATATGTCACCTGCTTTAAAGAGTTGGCATATTTCATAATTCTATTCAAGGAAATAATTTCATGCATCTAAAGGCTACATTTCCTGAGTCAGCCATATGCTCATCATAATCAGAGCTCTGCCAAACATACATTTCATAATAGAGCAATTTATGAGCTTGAGTTACAGGACATTACAGAGTACAAACTGAATAAAGAATCTCTGCAATAGCTCTTTAAAGGCACAGATCATTGCCTCTTCCATCACTTTAGTCATGATTGAGAGGAGATTGATGGGGTAGTATTTGTTTGCGTTAGATTTATCCAGTTTTTAGTGTATAGAATATACCTGGGCAATATTCCACACTGTTGGATAGATACCAGTATTATAACTGTACTGGAATAGCTTAGCTAGGGGAGTAGCAGTTCTGGAGCACAGGTCTTCAGCACCATTGCTGTATTGTCGTCAAGGCCTATAGTCTTTGTGTTATTTTGATTTTGAGGTGCTTGTGATCACAGTAACATAACATGGGCAGTTGTTGATTTTTTTGCCATATTCTCATTGTTTATGGAAAAGCAAGTTTAGATATAGTACTTCAGTTAACGTTGGTTGGCTCGTCGAGCTGGTTTGTTGTTCTGCAGACGTTTCATTACCGTGCTTAGTAACGTCCTCAGTGCAGGCTCTGATGAAGTGGCAGTGTGTATTCCCGCCTGGTTTTTAAATTCTGGGGTCCGTTGCGATGGACTGACTCACTTCCAAGTTTCCTCCATTGTGGAATGCAAATGGGGTCGAGTTCAATGTGTTTATTAATAGCCTGCTTTGTGGAGTGCCGTGCTTCCAGGAATTCTCGTGCTTGTCTCTGCCTAACCTGTCCCAGGATCTTGGTGTTGTCCCAATCAAAGTTGTGGTTCTCCTTGTCCATGGGGATTGAGATGAGTGAGTATTGGTCGTGTCTTTTTGTAGCCAGTTGGTGTTCTTGTACTCTTGTTGTTAGTTTCCTTCCTGTTTGTCTGATGTAGTGATTCATGCAGTCTCTGCAAGGGATCTTGTAGATGACATTGACCCTGTCCATGGCGTCTTTAGTTTGGGTGAGCACTTTTTGTAGGGTTGATGTGGGCGTGTGTGCCATTCTGATGCCCAGTGTTCATAGAAGTCTTGTGGTGAGTTCTGACGTGATCCTGATGTAGGGTAATATGATGAGTGTGTCGGGCCATGTAGAATCTTTTTGTGCTGTTCCTGTAGGCATCTCCTGACCCAATTCTTTAGATATCCATTATCCTTGAGCACTTGGAAGAGGTATTCTTCTTCCTCTTGACATAGTTACATGTTGCTACAGTGTGTTGTTGCCATTTTAAAAAGTGTTTGCACGCAGCTTCGTTTGTGTGTGCAGGGATGGTTACTATTCAAGTTCAATACCTGGTCTGTGTGTGTGACTTTTCGGTGCACTTTCGTTTGCAGTTTCCCGTTTGTCTTGTGCTCTACTGCAAATGAGAGATCTGTTTATATTTGCAGAAGGCTAGTTATTGCTGTAAAATTCAGGCTGCACAGTAAATATTAAATACAAAACACTGAAAGAATTTCAGTTTTAAAGAGGACCCTAATTTCCAACAAGTAGCTAGTGGCTTCAGACATTTCTTGTCATCAAAGGTAGTGAATCGAATTGGTTGAAATTTAGTTGCCAGATCACTTAAGCTATCAGCACAATGCTCCTGGGTTTCTAAATGACTAGATAGAATGGTGGAATGCATAATAAATGGTATAAAATCAAACTATAGCGAGTGATTTTCTACAAATTGGATGCAGGGGTTTTAGAAATATCACAAGGAAACAGAATATCCTTTATTGTGAATAGGTAAATGAAACAGCCTTCTGTAATCATGAATTGTCATTCTGCTTTTATATTTTCCCCATAAAAGGCCAATTGAGCATTAAAAAAAAAACTCGGTAATATTATGCCATTTGTACTTATTTCCGGTTTTTAACACACTCCAAATGCTAGGATTTCACATTTAAAATGATCAGGGCCAGTGCTGCCCTAATATCACTGCAACCACTGCTGTTAGAACAACAAGCCAAACTCTTTGCTCTGATGTGAGGACTCCTTTAGCTGTAGTAGTCGCTGCTATTGATGTAGGTTTTATCGATGGGTTTTCTGGTGTGACTGCACTGTTTCTATGTGTGAACAGATAAGGTGCATCCTAGAAAAAGTGTAAATAAAAATAAACTTTAATAACTTGATTAAATGATAATTACATCTATATTTAAGTTACAGCTGTGTATGCTTGTAATGCTGTACAATCCATTTCCTGATTAAAGTGACTACAGATTAAAAGCTTCTGTTATAAATAGAGCGCGCATTCTAGGCATGAAATTAAAACAAATATGCAAATAAACACGTGTACTTAATATCTTGATTTGTCAGTATAGAAAAATTGTAATACACTTCACATACATAATATATAAATAATACAATGACTTTAGGTGATGAAAAAAATAGATGAAGACAGAGCAGTAGCCATTGTGTACATGGATTTTAGCAAGGCCTTTAAAAACGTCCACATGGTAGACTAGTTAGTAAGGTTAGATCACATGGGATCCAGGGAGAGCTAGCCAACTGGACACAAAATTATTTGACAGTAGGAGACAGAGGTTGGTGGTAGAGGGTTGTTGTTCAGACTGGAGGCCTGTGTTGCAAGGACTGGTGCTGGGTCCACTGTTGTTTGTCATTTATACAAAAGGCTTGGATGGGAATATAGGAAGCATGATCAGTAATTCTGTGGATGACACTGAAATTGATGGCATAGTGGACAGTAAAAAAGGTTATTGAGATGTACAATGGGATCTTGACCAAATGGGTCAATGGACCAAAGAATGGCAGATGGAATTTAAATGTGAGGTGTTCAGGGATGGCATAGGGAACTTGTGTGTGGAGCCTGAGGAGGTAGGGGAAGCCCTAAATGAGTTTTTTGCTTCTGTCTTTACGAAAGAAACGAACTTTGTAGTGAATGAAACGTTTGAAGAGCAGGTGTGCATGCTGGAATGGATAGAGATAGACGAAGCTGATGTGCTGAAAATTTTGTCAAACATTAAGATTGACAAGTCGCCAGGCCCGGATCAGATTTGTCCTCGGCTGCTTTGGGAAGCGAGAAATGCAATTGCTTCGCCACTTGCGAAGATCTTTGCATCCTCGCTCTCCACTGGAGTCGTACCTGAGGACTGGAGAGAGGCAAATGTAATTCCTCTCTTCAAGAAAGGAAATAGGGAAATCCCCGGCAATTATAGACCGGTAAGTCTCACGTCTGTCGTCTGCAAGGTGTTAGAAAGGATTCTGAGGGATAAGATTTATGACCATCTGGAAGAGCATGGCTTGATCAAATACAGTCAACACGGCTTTGTGAGGGGTAGGTCATGCCTTACAAACCTTATCGAGTTTTTTGAGGATGTGACTAGAAAAGTTGATGAGGGTCGAGCTGTGGATGTGGTGTATATGGACTTCAGTAAGGCATTTGATAAGGTTCCCCATGGTAGGCTCATTCAGAAGGTCAGGAGGAATGGGATACAGGGGAACTTAGCTGCTTGGATACAGAATTGGCTGGCCAACAGAAGACAGCGAGTGGTAGTAGAAGGAAAATATTCTGCCTGGAAGTCAGTGGTGAGTGGAGTTCCACAGGGCTCTGTCCTTGGGCCTCTACTGTTTGTAATTTTTATTAATGACTTGGACGAGGGAATTGAAGGATGGGTCAGCAAGTTTGCAGACGACACAAAGGTCGGAGGTGTCGTTGACAGTGTAGAGGGCTGTTGTAGGCTGCAGCGGGACATTGACAGGATGCAGAGATGGGCTGAGAGGTGGCAGATGGAGTTCAACCTGGATAAATGCGAGGTGATGCATTTTGGAAGGTCGAATTTGAAAGCTGAGTACAGGATTAAGGATAGGATTCTTGGCAGCGTGGAGGAACAGAGGGATCTTGGTGTGCAGATACATAGATCCCTTAAAATGGCCACCCAAGTGGACAGGGTTGTTAAGAAAGCATATGGTGTTTTGGCTTTCATTAACAGGGGGATTGAGTTTAAGAGTCGTGAGATCTTGTTGCATCTCTATAAAACTTTGGTTAGACCGCACTTGGAATACTGCGTCCAGTTCTGGTCGCCCTATTATAGGAAAGATGTGGATGCTTTGGAGAGGGTTCAGAAGAGGTTTACCAGGATGCTGCCTGGACTGGAGGGCTTATCTTATGAAGAGAGGTTGACTGAGCTCGGTCTCTTTTCATTGGAGAAAAGGAGGAGGAGAGGGGACCTAATTGAGGTATACAAGATAATGAGAGGCATAGATAGAGTCGATAGCCAGAGACTATTTCCCAGGGCAGAAATGGCTAGCACGAGGGGTCATAGTTTTAAGCTGGTTGGTGGAAAGTATAGAGGGGATGTCAGAGGCGGGTTCTTTACGCAGAGAGTTGTGAGAGCATGGAATGCGTTGCCAGCAGCAGTTGTGGAAGCAAGGTCATTGGGGTCATTTAAGAGACTGCTGGACATGTATATGGTCACAGAAATTTGAGGGTGCATAGATGAGGATCAATGGTCGGCACAACATTGTGGGCTGAAGGGCCTGTTCTGTGCTGTACTGTTCTATGTTCTAAAGAGAGGACAACATAATGTATTTGAAACTAAATCCTCAGGGACAGGAGTAGCCAACTAAACTCACCAAATTTGCCTATCTTATATTGTGGTCGTATTAACTACTCAATTACAATTCACTGCCCTTCCTCTATCCTTCTCGGCTTTGGTGGCTTTTGTCAGCACAGCAAAATTGCGCCTTTTCTTAAAAGCTTCACTAAATTCTTGTGCCAACACACTTCCACAAGATATTTTTGCCCTCCAACTGGTTACATTTAGGTAAATGACATGCACCATATTCACAAGTTGCTGCACCAGAAATCCTGCTCCTTGAGCACAAACTGCACCTTCATTAAATGTGTAGAAAAGTGTGCCAAATTTCTTTTTATGTCTTAACACAATGGGATGAACCTACAGATTACCTATCAAGAGGTAGCCTTCCACAGAAGTCTGAAGTCCAAGCCTTTCCCCCAAGAATATAATGACAATGGCTATGCTATTGTAGCAAAAATGTTTAGCCCTATGTTTAGGGAGTTTTTTCATGTTGTTTTTCAGATGCATTCCTGTCAGATATTTGAGCATCTAGGGAAGGCGATGGCCTAGTGGTATTGTTGCTGGACTGTTAACTTTGAGACCTAGCTAATGTTCTGGGGACCTAGGTTTGAATCCAGCCCTGGCAGATGGTGGGATTTGAATTCATTAAATATCTGGAATTAAGAATCTAATGATGACCGTGAACCCATTGTCGATTGTCGAAAAAAAACAAATGGCTCACTAACGTCCTGTAGGGATACCTGGTTTGGCCTACATGTGACTCCAGACCCACAACAATGTGGTTGACTCTTAAATGTCTTCTGGACAATTAGGATGGGCAGTGATGCCCAAATCGTGTGAATCAATAAATGAAAAAAAATCTAGTGCAACATTCTGTCAAGTAGAAAAATGGTCAGAGAAGTGATACAAAAGATCTTGAAGAATAAGTAGCATCAGGAAGGCAAATTTTCAAGACATTCCTTAAATGTTTCTGCATCTAAGTGTTCACTGTTCAATGCAAGGACATCAAGGTATCATTTGAAACTGTCTGAGAATAGAGACTGTCCTTTATGGTTTGCCAAATTTTGTTTCAAGATGTGTCAGGTCCTTCTTCGGTAATGCTTTAAGTGTGACATTAGCTACAGCTCCTCCATGAGAATAAGGAAGCATAATGTTTGTTCAACTTCCTTTTTGGAGCAGAGCCTTGGAGTTCTGAGTCGAGACGATTGTAAGTCAGAATCTGACTCGTACAGAACATTGCCTTGGATTCAGAAGGGAACACAGTTAGATTTACTGAGGCAATCCAGTGACCTTTTTGTGAGTGATAATGGGAACTGCAGATGCTGGAGAATCCAAGATAATGAAATGAGGCTGGATGAACACAGCAGGCCCAGCAGCATCTCAGGAGCACAAAAGCTGACATTTCGGGCCTAGACCCTTCATCAGAGAGGCTCTCTGATGAAGGGTCTAGGCCCGAAACATCAGCTTTTGTGCTCCTGAGATGCTGCTGGGCCTGCTGTGTTCATCCAGCCTCTCATTTCATAACCTTGTTTATCATCTAACACTTACAAACACATCCTCACAAAAAGGTCATGTTCAGTTTAATTTCTCTTCTGTCTGGTTGAATAGCCTGCCAGCATTTGTTAAGGCTAAAACGACCAATGAGTGAAACATGAAGCTTGAAGCACAAAATCAAGGTGGTTTGGTTAAAATTTGTCTATCCCAATGCCTAGGTACTTTGTTTAGTCAACCTGTACAGGGATGTTATGACACAATTTGTTGCTAAGTTGGGTAGAGTACTTGTGGATTGGAAGGCAGAATGTTTTGAATTTGGTGTTTGTAAACAGTTGATGTTTGTAAACTGTTGGTTCTTCAATGAAAAACAACAGTAAATCACACTGGATACTGTTTACCACATGTGGAAAAAGAAACTCAAGACAGTAGAAAAGAGGTGAAAGACCTCGGATGTTTTCATTGCATAAGGTGGGCGACACAAAGTCACAGCTGATGGTTTAAGAAAGGCGCTGGGAAAAAGGATGCAGTGAAAGATGTTAAACCAGTGGGATTAGTTGAGGTAGTGAAGGAAATCCTAAGTGAATTCGAAGCTGCAGGAGAGTGCACAGTCTAGTGATGGGTTGAATAGTGAAATAGTACCTGATCTTTTCAAAAACTTCACGTGTGTGTGTGTGTGTGTGTGTGTGTGTGTGTGTGTAAGGTTTACTCCGGAAGAACAAGGCGAGAAGGTGAAGAAGTTAACATATTTAGAGAGGGGGGAAACCGGTCAGTCTGTGATAGTAAGAGATGAAAATATTTACGATACTTCTGAAATGTTGCCTCACAGTGATAGTCTGTGGAATAAGTGGAGAGAAAATTAGTGTTCCTCTGTGTAAGATAAGGCTAGAAAGCCCTATCAGGATTTGGGAAGTGACAGTGGGAATGATTGAAAGTGTGGCTATTCCAAAAATACAGTTTGTCCTTGTTAACAATATAGCTGAATCGAAGGTAGGAATGATGTCCATTGTAGCAGAGAGGCCAAAAGAAAAATAGGGAACTGAGGAATTAGAAGCAAAATACCTTGGGAAGTTTTCCAGATGGTGAGGTGACAAGATCCCTCCACCATAAGCTGAAACAAGGGAAAAGTAAAGAGAAGGATGGAGTTGAAGTCCAGTTAGCTGGCACTCTGGTTGATGAAATGGCAAAGGAAAACACCTAAGCAGGGAGAGGATCAGGCAGAGGTATTTAGTTCTGAAAGATTAATGGGCCTACAACAAAAAGATGAGATGATAAAGAATTTATATCATAAAGCCTATTTGGTGAAAGAATCAGAATGTATTCCAGAATGTTATGACCTTAAAGATAAAATCTGAAGTCAGAAATGGAGACCTTGGCAGGTTAGTGCAGATGAGAAATGGGTGGAAGTTCATCAGATTGTGTTACTGGTATGATACAGACAGGAAGTAGTGTAAGTAGCACACAGACTACCTGTAGGAGGTTAGCTAGGAATGAGGAAGCCTCGGGCGAAGATATCAGAGCATTTTTATTGGTGTGGATTACATAAAGATTTGGTTGAATTTTGCTGTACCTGTCATATATGTCGGATGGTAGAGAAGCCACAGGCTGTAATAAACCAATGCCTTTGAAGCCAATTCCTGCATTTGGAGAACCTTTCACATGGGTTATGATTGGTTGGGTAGGCCCCCCTCCCTAAAAGCCAAAAGCGGGAACCAGTGTATGCTAGCCATAATGGATCTGTCTACCAGATTTCCTGAGGCAATTCCATTATGGAATGCGAAGGTTAAAAAACGGTTGTGGGGGAGTTGCTTGCTTGCTTTACCTGTTATGGATTCAGAGAGATTCAGTCAGACCAAGGGTCCAATTTTACTGACAAATTATTTTAAGGAGGTCATGGATAGTTTAGGCATCAAACACTTCAAATTCAGTGCATACCATCCTGAATCCCAGGGAGCATTGGAAAGGTGGGATCAGATCCTAAGGACCATGCTGAAGGCTTATTGCTAGGATTAGCCAAATGATCGGGATAAAGGTATCCTATTTATGTGCTTGCTGTTAGAGATGCTCCAAAGGAATCGACTTAGTTTACTCCATTTGAATTGATATTCAGACACAGAGGGCCTTTAAAATTAATTAAGGAAAAGTTGATAGGTCTGAAGTCAGAGATTTCACTGTTGGATTATATATATGAGGTAAGTGAGAGATTAAACAGTGTAGGTAAATTAGCTAGACACCATTTGAAGGTGGTACAGCTCATTATGAAGCAAGAAGCAGATAAGAAATCTAAACCTCATACGTTTTCCTGTGGAGATAAAGTATTGGTGCTACCAATGTTATCAGTGGTAGGAGATCCCTTCAGAGCAAGATTTAGAGGGCACTTCAGGATTGAGAAGAAGTTAAGTTAGGTGATTTATCTGGTAAAGATGCCGGATAGGAAAAAATAGTTGGGTATATCATGTAAGCATATAAAAACCTTACGATAGCAGGGAAAGGAAACCGATATTAGTTAGTGCCATTGACAATGAGGAATCAAACCGAGACTGTGTGGATTTTGATGTAACTCAGAATAGATTGAGTAATGAGCAAGTTGTTAAAGAATGGGATAGGGAAGTGAGCTGCCCGCCCCAGGAACAGAGAGTTGAATTGAAAGACTTGTTACAATGTTCTGAGGACATATGTAGAAATAGGATAGGAGGACTAATGCCATAGTACATGAGGTTGACATAGGGAATGCTGTTCTGATTAAAACAACACCCTACAGGCTTAATCCTCTCAAAGCCACACAGGTTCAGAAGGACGTGGTGATGCTAGACGTCATTGAGCTGAGTCAAAATGAGTGGAGTTCACCAATCATGTTGGTTCCCAAACCTGATGGTACTCAATGATTCTGTGCAGATTATCGGAAGGATGACGCTGTGACCAAATCTGGCTCATACCTGATTCCAAGGCTGGAGGATTATGTGGAAGAAGCAGGACAAGCCACTTACATCATAAAGGACATAGTAGGAACTGCAGATGCTGGAGTCAGAGCCAATACAGTGTGGAGCTGGAGGAATCCAGCAGGTCAGGCAGCATTTAGAGTAGCAGGAAAGTCGGTGTTTCAGGTTGGGACCTTCATCAGGACTCGGGCTGTGAGCTGGGGAGGGCTGACTGTAGTGCAAGAAGATGCTGGCACATGGCTGCAAGCTTGAAGCTGAGGAACCACAGAACAAAACCATTTTAAGAGGCTCCAGTTGTACTACAGGTAACGGTTGTCGCACTTTGGGCCAAATTGAGATGGTCTGAATGTTGATTGGAGTCCATGTGGTATGAGCTAGCTGCATAGGCAGCTACTGAGAAAGGAGATGTGGATTTTTAGTCACTCGGAGATAGCAAGGACTGCAGATGTTGGAGTCAGAGTCAATACAGCGTGGAGCTGGTCCCGACCCAAAATGTTGACTTTCCTGCTCCTTTGATGCTGCCTGACCAGCTGTGTTCCTCTAGCTCCACGCTGTATTGACACTTGCATCACAAAGTTGGACTTACTTTGTGGTACGTGGCAAGTACCTTTTTCGTAGAGAGTGAAAGAAGTTTCTGTTTTGTAACTTCAAATAGGCTATATAAATTTAAAGTCATGCACTTTGGAATGAAAAATGCATCTGCCAGTCTTCAAAGACTTATGAGCAAAGTTGTTTCAGGATTGATTACTTGTACTGTCTATATAGATGACTTCGTGATCTTTAGCCATTCGTAGAAAGATCACATGGAGCATTTGGCAGAGTTCTTGGAGAGACTATGGAAGGCAAAGTTGGGCATAAACTTGGCAAAAACAGAATTCGCGAAGGTGGAAATGATGTTTTTTGGGCATAATATCAGGCAGATGGATGACACCAAGGAAAATGAAGATGAAGGCCAACCTCTCAAAGAAGGAAGTGCAATGATTTTTAAGATAGAGGGGATTCTACAGGAAATTTGTACCAAACTTTAGAAGCATGGTGACACTGCTGATGAATTTTTTAAAAAAAAAACAACTAGACATTTCAGTGGACAGAACAATGCCAGGAGGCATTTGAGAATTTAAAAGCAGTGCTAACCACTGCACCAGTTTTAGCCAAGCCAAATTTCTTGAAACTTTTCAAAGTCGTCATCGATACAAGCAATGTAGGTGTTGGAGCTGTGATGTTATAGGGGGATGATTGTGGAATTGAAAGGCTAGTTGATTATTTTTCAAGAGAAACCTCAACATGAACCAGAAATAATATTCACCATTGAAAAGACTTTATTCAGTTTGGTAATGACTTTACAACATTTTAATGCTTATGTTGCAAACGATGCATCAGAGATGGTTATATATACCGATCACAATTCTTTGACGTTCCTGGAAAGATGAAAGGACAAGAACACTAGATTATTTTGTTGGAGTCTATGTCACAAGCATTTAATTTACGGATTTGACATGTTGCACAATGTGAAAATCTTATTGCAGATGCTCTATCGCGGATTTAAAAGAAAAATGTTTATATTAGTTTGAACACTACTGTTTTAATGTATATATGTAAAATTTGTATGAGATGTGTAACTCCTAGATGAATGAGGTATAGATCTAGTACTAATGATGTTTAAGGTTTAGAAAAGGAAAAATGAAGCCATCTTTTCATAATGATGGTTATTTTTTTCTCCGAGGAGGAGGTGTTTGCGAAGTTGGGTAGAATACTTGTACATTGGAAAGAAGGACATTAGCATTTGGTGTTTGTGTAAACTGTTGGTATGTGGAAAGCAAGTGTGGTCCCTTTAAAGGATTATGTGCTTTTTCTGTGCTTAAAGATTCAAAAAGGATGTCTGTGGGTTGCAGGTGTGCAGCACACCTGAATTGAAACAGTTCTATCAAAAGGTTATATTGTTAGCAGGCAAAGCAGCATTTTTACAAAGAAACAGGTTTTTAAATTTAGCCAATTAATTTAAACATGGCCTATGGAAACCACAAACTAACTAAATTTAGATCTGATGGCTTTGTCAACCTGGAACCTATCCTACTGTAAGAAATTGATGTGTCATCAAGGGTATAAAAGATGAGGACATTTGGAAAATCAGGGGAGAGTCAACTGTTATCTGAAAAGAGTATGGCTCTTGGCTATAAAAGAATGAATCACTGAATCTCACAGAAGTCTCTAGGCCTTAGAGTAACCCCCATCTAAATTAAAAGTATCTACGCCACAAATAGTCTAAGGTTCTGACAAAAGAATTTGACAACGAAGACACAATATTCTGGAAGATGTAGCCTGTCTATGATTTCATGAGACTAAATTCTAATTGCTTTTTTGGTTTCTATAAGTGGGATTTCCATTCTTCAGAACAGCATACCATTAGAATCATGTTTATTTGTGAATAGTTAGTAGTTAGAATGGATTTATTCAGTTTGTTAATAGTTAGTTCATTTGTTCACTGTTAGGGTTTGATAAATAAATTGTTTCTGATTGACTAAAGAGTGTGTGTCAGGGGTCTATTTTGTTTAACTACTCCTTTATAACAGATTGGGGGCTCTTTTATCAGATTATAGGGCGAGGCATGCCTCTGGGTGTTTCTGGTTTAGTTATCAGAGGAGGGTCAATCTCTGCTTTATAACACTTGTAGAGCTCGTGGGACTCAAACCTGGGCTTCCTGGCTCAGAGGCATCCTGATGTTTACGTTATACACAAGTCTGCTCTCAATCTTATTTAACCATGGTGGCATTATATTCTAATTCCCTCATTTAGCATTATTGAACTAGCTTTCCCTTAAATATATCTGTGCAGATTGCCTCAAATGGGACGTGTTTTAGCAATGTATGACACTTGTCTGGGTAAAGAAATTGCTCCTGGTTTTCCTAGATAATAAAATGTGAGGCTGGATGAACACAGCAGGCCAAGCAGCATCTCAGGAGCACAAAAGCTGACGTTTCGGGCCTAGACCCTTCTTCAGAGAGGGGGATGGGGAGAGAGGGGGAGGCGGACCGAAGATGGAGAGTAAAGAAGATAGGTGGAGAGAGTATAGGTGGGGAGGTAGGGAGGGGATAGGTCAGTCCAGGGAAGACGGACAGGTCAAGGAGGTGGGATGAGGTTAGTAGGTAGCTGGGGGTGCGGCTTGGGGTGGGAGGAAGGGATGGGTGAGAGGAAGAACCGGTTAGGGAGGCAGAGACAGGTTGGACTGGTTTTGGGATGCAGTGAGGGGGGGGGGGGGGGGGGGAAAGAGCTGGGCTGATTGTGTGGTGCAGTGGGGGGAGGGGACGAACTGGGCTGGTTTAGGGATGCAGTAGGGGAAGGGGAGATTTTGAAACTGGTGTAGTCCACATTGATACCAAACTCCTGGTTTTCCTGTTGATTTTACTGGTGAGTATGCACCCCTGTTTTGGATTCCCCATAAATGGAAATACCATCTTTGGATTGACTTTTTTCAAACTCATTGATGATAATAAAAACTTGAAAGGGGACATTCTGTGGGAATGTTCAAGGAACATACTTCAGAAGAGAGTTACTGTCTTTTGGATGATAGGTTTTAAAAAAGAATTACAAGGTGAGAAGACTCTGAATGAAGTGTGGAGATGGGAGCATCTTCCGAGGCAACTAACCCCTCACCCCCGTCAGCAAGAAGGCTTGCCAGATCAATCTTTAATCATCGATCTAAGAATGAATTGGCAAATCACCTGCCTCAGTACTTATGTGGCCTGGCAAAAGCTGACAGCCAATCTGGAGCCAGCAGCTTCAGGATCTTAGGGATTGTTGCTGAAGGCACAGGTTTTTGGGTGTCAATGGGTGTGGCAAGCGTGATGGAGTAGATCGCTGAAAACCTTGCACCCTATCCCTGGCCAGGCTGGTGCTAAAGGAGGTTCCCATCAATGCAAGCAAGTCAAATCAGACACTTCCTTTTCATCTGCGAGAAAGGCAGGTGATTGGGCCAGTGGCCAGTTGATTGGGCCAGTGGCCAGTTGAAGCCTTTGTGCAGCTGTTAATTGACCACTTAAGAGGCCTAATTGGCAGCAATCTGAGAAGATTGCCTAAGGACCTTTTCATGCAGCACCGAATTACTGAGGTGGTGACAAGGGGATAAAAACTTCTTTTGGGGCCAAATGATTATTTCCCTTCTCATCAATTTCTGCACCACCTTCAGGTAGGGATAATTGTGCCCTCCATTTGTTAACTCAGATTACACAATGTCTTTAACAGTGAACTTGCTAATTTATAAAGCTAATGAACACGCACATTTCAGGCAATTATCTTGCACCTGGGGTCACTTATTTTTTATAGGGACTATTCCCTTTGTCTCTCATGTCCGTGCATTTAATTCAGGATAATGTTTGCTTAATGACGATGATTCGATGGATACAACTAAATTTTGACTATCCAAGTTGTTTGAGTGTTCTAACTTAAGTAGTTGAATAGAAATAACATGTACTTAATGAACCTTTCTAACTGTCCTGCTTGTCAGTACATGCATTGATTCCTTAAGTAACTATACCCCAAAGGGAGCATGCAGTCTTGTTAAAAGATAATTAAACTTGAAGTGAGCCTTTAGATCAGCTGAAATACCTTAATGGTAATTTCCCTTCTGACATTTGAATAAACATGGATCTTATGATATTTAAGCTCTGACGTTGACAGAGATAAGCCACGTTTGGGGTAACAGTAGATACACAAATTTTGCATACATTTCCACATGCTATGAGGTTTCAAATCCAAGGTGTGTAATTTGTTTTGCCTTCATAGATTCCCTGGCTAAAAATCAGCTTGATTGGCAGGCATGGATTGGAGGCCATTTGTTGCTACCATAATGTGGGAAGAGTCTGATCCCCAATTCTGGGGTAGGTGGTGTGGAAATTCAGCCTTGGCTTAGTCAAGAATACATTCACTCCAAACCCAGGATATGGGGGGGGGGAAAAAAACACAAGGTTGATTGTCTGTCTGGTGCGCTACTGAGCAAATGCTGTACTGTTAAAGGTGCGATGTATAGGTGGGGCATTAAATGAAAGTTCTGTCTGCCATCTCAGGTGGATGTATAGCATTGTACAACTGTGCTATGAATCGTACAAAGAAGCAGGCATAGCTCAGGCTCATGTGGGTGCCCATAGCCACCTCTTTGATTTCTCCCACTTTCTACAAAGCAAAGGAAAAGTTGTTGAGGTGAGGATCAGTTCCGCCAAGCAAATGAGAGTGTTGGTGGAAGAGGACTGGGTGGGCCTGTGGGAGAGGAAGAATCAGAGAGATTTGGGCCATCCTCACGGGGGATTCGTGGAACGCTCCTTCTTGAACAACGGCACCGACACCATCCCCCCACCTCTTTCTCTACTATATTGACAACTGTATAGGTGCTGCCTCGTGTGGCTTCAGCTGCACCAACACCTTCCACTGTCCTCCAAATTCACCCTGACCATTTTTGACACCTCTCTCCCTTTCCCGGACACCTTTGTTTCCATCTCCAGTAACTGACATCAACTTCAACTGCACTGACTCCAACAATTCCCTCAACTACACCTTCTCTCACCCGCCCTCCTGCAAAAATTCTCATCACATACTCACAATTAATCCGCCTCCACTGAATCTGCTATAAGGATGAGATGTTCTTCTCTGGACTTCCCAGGTATCCTCCTACTTTAGAGACTGTAGTTTTCCCTCCTCTGTTGTTAAGGATGCCCTCAAACCAACATCCACCCCATTTCCTGTGCTTCTGCCATCAAACCCTCTTTCTCTCCCAAACTCAGTAAGGATAGAGTTATTTGGTCTTCATGTAGCACCCTGCCAACCTCTGAATACAACACATCATCCTCTAACATTTCCGCCACCTCCAATCCAACCCCACCACCAAAAAGATATTTCTATCCCCACCCCTGTCCTCTTTTTCAGCAGGAACTTTTCACTCCATGACTCCCTCATCGGCTTCACACTCCCCACCAACCACTCCACCACACCTAGTAGCTTTCCCTGCAACTACAGGAGATGCTGTACCTTCCACTCACCTCCACCTAAGGCCCCAAACAATCCTTCCAAATCTGGAAGATAGTCATCCACGCTTCAGCTAACTTCACCTACTGTACCCTTTGCTCTCGATGTGATCCCCTCTATATCGGGGAGACCAAATGCAGACTTGAGGAGCTCTGTGTGCGCCAAACAACTGGACCTTCCAGTTGCCATCGCTATAACTCCCCCTCCCACTTCCCTGGTGACGTGCCCATCCTTGGTTTCCTCCACCGGCTCTCCTTAGGAGGTTACAGCCGAAATGCCTGAATATTGACTTCAGCAGCTTCAAAATCTGTCTGCCCCCAGCCGGTCCATCTTCTGACTCACCTATCCACTCCACCCTTCCCGGTGACCAACCACAATAACTCACTACCTGCATCCACCTATCTCCATCTCATTTACCTCACCCCAGCCCCACCCCTCCCTATATTTATTTATCTATTTCTGGGCTCTCCCTCCTCAGTCCTGACAAAGGGTTTTGGTCTGAAATGTCGGCGTTCCTGCTCCTTGGATGCCGTATGACCAGCTGTGCTTTTCCAGCTCCACATTTATTAACTCTAGCTCCTAGCATCTGCATTCCTTATAGTGTCCAAGGAGCTATGAAAGGGGTAGGTAAACATGGAAATTATGGATAGCAGGCCAGGGCGGAGAAAAGGCTGAGTGATAATAAAACCTAAGAGTGATTAAAAATGACTGAGCTGTGTTGAATGTGACCCATACAATGTGTAATGGGCCCAGGAGTATGTGAGAAATGGGTGGCCCTTAGTACAGTCACCCAGTCATAACAGAAACAGAAACAGAAATTGTTGGAAAGGCTCCACAGTTCTGGCAGCCCCTGTGAACAGCAATCAGAGTTAAAATTTCAATCCAATGACCCTTCCTCAGAACATGTCATGCCTTGCCATAATAGGACTGGGTGTGGGATGGGTTAAAAATAAAACACAAGGATGGAATCAGGCTCTGAAGATATTGAACTCTGAACTCAGAAAATGAGATAGTGTTGTTTGTGCGTGCTCTAAGGCTCGCTGGAACACAGCAACAGGCCCCTGACGCAGATGCTGGGAAAGTGGTAGTGTGTTGAAGTGGCAGGCAACTGGATTCTTGGAGTCATTTTTGTGGATAGAATGTATACGTTCTGCAAAATAGTCATTCAGACTGCGTTTTGTCTCCCGAACGTAGAGAAGTCCAGGTAATGAATCGTGTGAATACAGTACACTAGATTGAATGAAGTTTGGGTAAATTGCTGTTTCACCTGGAAGATATGTCTGTGGCTTTGAATAGTGAGGTGCGAGGAAGCGAATTGTATTTCACCTTCTGCGATTGCATGGGAAGGTGCTGTCAGGGTGGAAGGAGATGTTGTGAACTGAAGTGGACCAGGGTGTTGCAGAGGTAATAGCTGCTGTGGAAGGCTGATAAGAGAGGGGAGGGGAGGGGAATGTCTGTCTGGTCATGGCATCCTGCTGGAGTTGACAGAAATGACCACTTACAGTCCTTTGGGTTGGAGGCTGGTGAGGTGGTAGGTGAGGATGGGAGGGACCATACCATTGTGGAAGAGAAGGGAAGGGGTAAGGGCAGAAGTACAGGAGCTAGATCAAACGCAACTAAGGATGCTGTTGATCTCAATAGCGTTGAATCCATAGTTGAGGATAAAGGTGGACATGTGAGGCTCTCCTGAGGAAGGTGGCATTGTCAGATTGTGAGATGTGATGGAGACCGAGAAACTGGGAGAGTGGGATGGAGCCTTTACAGGACCCAGTGTGTGAGGTTATATGGTGTTGAGGTAATTATGAGAGTCAATGGGTTTGTGGTGTATGTCGATGTCCATCCTATCCTGAGAAATGGTAACAGAGAAGTTGGAGATGGGCCAGTGAAGATGAGGATAAGATGGAACTTGATAATTGTTTCCAAGTCCAGAAGTAGCAATGATGACAGGATCGAAGAATTTTGAGGGAGGGAGTTGAGCATGACTGGAACAAGGAATATTTCTCGTACCCCACAAAGAGACAGGCATAACTGGAGCCGTGGCAATAACCATGGCCACACCTTTGACTTGAAGAAAGTGAGAAGTGTTAGAGGAGAAATTGATCAAAATGAGAATGAGCTTGACCAGGCAGAGGGTGGTGGTGGATGGGAACAATTCAGGCCCTTCTTCCAGAAAGACGCTGAGAACCTTGAGACTAGCCTGATGGGGGATGGACATGTAAAGGAATTGCAAGTCCGGGTAAAGAGGAGGCAGCTAGAAATTTTAAAACTGATGTAAAGCATCAGATGAGTCATGGATGTAAATGGAGAGGGACTGGAGAAGGGGAGAAAAAAATCGATTGAAGGTAAGAAGAAATAACTTCTGTGGGGCGGGAACAGTCAAAAACAGTAGGTCTGCTTTAGTTGTCCTGTTTGTAGATTTTGGGGAGGTAGAAGTGGAATGTATGGGGTTGGAGGATTGAGTTTGGTAGGCTGTCACAGGGAGATCCCTCGGTGAGATGAGGTTGGTGATAGTCATAGGCACAATGCGCTGAAGCTAAATGGCAGGGTTGTGGTCCAGGGGCACAGATGGGAGGAGGCCTTTGAGACCTGGCACTCAGCCTCCACAATGTAGAGGTCAGTACACCAAACAAAAACAGCACCAATTTCCTCTACCTCCAAATGTTAACAAATTCCTTATAAAAGTTTCTGTTACTTGGATCCAGCAAGTTTGTTCATGTTTATGCATTAACTTTTGAAGGATTTTGATAATTACCAAACAAGCTTACAAATCCCAGAAATCTTATCTCTGTCATAGAAAACGGTAACAGATCATAACACCACCAGTTTGGCCAACTGACATCCCCAAACAGAAGAAAGGATTGATCACAGGAATCTGTCTCTATTTTTAACAGAACCTCTGCGTGCATTGCCTTACTGCGCTTCGTCCCCTACATCTTCCTTTTATATAGTGGGACCATAATCTCTGTTTATGGTACTGGTTCCTTGTGTTCCTTGTCTGGTTTGCGGTAGGCACAAATGTGTTTTGAAAGTGCCTGACCTACAGAGCAAGAAATAAAGCATTACACTTGTCCTGCCACTTTTGTTGTGGCTTATTTGACATGTAGCTCGGCAAAGACAAAGTTGTTGAAATATTATTTGTTCTTCTTGAAGCATAATCCTTCTTTTTCTCTGTGTTGATTACCATATAAATAAGTTGCCTCATCTAAAAGGAATTCTGATAAAGAGGTCATCTTTATGTTGAACCTCAGGAGACATATTAAATGCATATTTTGCATCAGTTTTCACTATTGAGCAAGAATTGGAGTGAGAGAACTCGAAATAAGTATTGTTGTTTTGAAAACAGTTCATTTTACAGAAGAGGAAGTGACGGAGGTCTCAGAAAACATAAAGGTAGATAAATCTTCAACACCTGATCAAGAGTGTCCCAGGATGTTGTGGGAAGTTAGGGAGGAAATTACAGAGCCCCTGGCAGAAATATTTGTACCATCTATAAACACGGGTGAAGAACCGGAGGTCTAAAGGGTGGCTACTGTTGTGCCATTATAAGGAGAAACCTGGAAACTATAGACCCATGAGTCTGACATTGGTGATGGGTAATTTGTTGGAGGTGATTTTGAAAGATCAGATTTACATGAAATTAGAGAGGTAAAGATTTATTAGGGATAGTTATCATGATTCTTTGAGGAAAATCATGTCTCTCAAACTTGATTTAAGCTGTTAAATGAAGTAATTGAAAAGATCAAGGGCAGATCCGTATACGTTGTTTATTTGGGCTTTAGTGAAGCCTTTGACAAGGTTCCACATGGTAAAGTTAGATCACATGGGATTCAGGGTGAGCTCGCCAATTAGATACAAAATTAGCTGAATGGTAGGACACAGAGGGTGGTGGTGGAAGATTGTTTTTCAGACTGGAGGCCTGAGACCAGCGGTGTTCCACTGGGATTAGTATTGGGTTCATGCTTGATTGTCATTCAGATCAATGATATGGTTGAGAGTTTTGGAGGTAAGGTTAGTAAGTTTGCAGATGACACCAAACTTAGCGATGTAGTGAAAAATGAAGAAGGTTATCGAAGATCACAAAGAAAAGTTGATCATGTAGATTGATGGGCTGAAGAGTGGCCTTGGAGTTTAATTTGGACAAATGTGAGGTATTGCATTTAGGTAATACAGATAAGGACAGGACTTACACAATTAATGGTAGGGCCCTGAGTAGTGTTGTAGAACATGGAGACGTAGGGACCTGGGTATATACTTCTTTGAAATTTGCATCACAGGTAGACAGGGTGGTTAAGAAGGCATTTAGCATACTTGCTTTCATTGCTCAGACCTTTGAACGCAGGATTTGGGAAGTCTTGGTGAAGTCATACAGGATGTTGGTGGGATTTCTTCTGGTGTACTGTGTTTAGTTCTGGTCATCCAGTTATAGGAAGAATTTTACGAAACTGGAGAGGGTACAGAAAAGGTTTACCAGATTGTTGCTGGGAATGCAGGGTTTGAGATATAAAAATAGGCTGGGAAGGCTGGGAGATTTTTCACTGGAGCATAGAAGGTTGAGAAGTGACCTTATCGAGATTTATAAAATCATGAGGGGCATAGACAAGGTGAATGACAAGGGCCTTTTTCTTAGGGTGGGAGAGTTCAAAACCAGGGGGCATATTTTTAAAGTGAGAGGAGAAAGATTTAAAAAGGACATGAGGGGCAACTCTTAATTACAGAGTTGTTCGCGTGTGACATGAACTGCCAGAAAAAATGTGGATGCATGTACAGTTACAATATTTAAAGACATTGGGTAAGTTTATGAATGGGAAAGGTTTGGAGGGATGTGGGCCAAGCACAGGCAGGTGGGACTAGTTCAGTACAGACTAGGTCTGTATATGAACTGGTTGAACTGAAGGGTCTGTTTCAGTGCTGTATGACTCTATGTTGTGTGCCATGAGTTGATACCTTAAAGGGTTGTAGCTATTCTCTTAGCTGAATGCAGTCTTAAAAAGATACAAAGCAGTTGAATTTTAAAAACCATTTAGAACCCGTGCTCTGAAATCTTCTACATATGTCCCTAGTGCCAAATACTGGCTAAGAAAATAGATTTTGACTGAGTGTTTTACGCTGTTAGAATCTCTGGAACTCTGAGCGTACTGAAGAAAATGAGTATAATCCCAAATTAAAAGCAGAAAATACTGGTGCAACTGAACAGGTCTGGCAGCATCTGTGGACAGAGAAATAGAGTTAACATTTCAAGTTCACTTACCTTCAGAAGTGCTGCCAAATCAAGCTCTTAAGGGTTTTGCTGTCAACCATTAGAAAAATCCACGAGAAAGATACATTTGCTCAGCAACGATGTTACTATGTATTCAATTCCTCTGTTACCAACTAACTTCCTAAATTTTTCTGTATCTTATCCAATTTTACTTCTGACAGTACCTTATTATGTTTTCATAGGGCCACGATTCATCTACCCCTCACATTTAAAATGATCGTTCTTGCATTGCATCCTTCCATATCCCTGTGTAATCTGCACTCCATCTGTTCCTGAAACACAATTACTCTGAATTTTGGCTTGTTGCGCCTAACCCCTACTGTTACAACCAGTCAAGGAGGTTGAGTGGCTTTTCGCCTTTCCCATTCCAAATTTGACTAAAACAGATTTTGTTTTTGAAAAGGATTTACTTGCCAATTCAGTGAGTGTTTAGCTGTTGACATGGTGTGACCATAAAATGCACAAGAAAATTTTCCTGGGTTTTCAACATGAGAAGAGGTTAGCTTTTAATGTACTTTACAGTCTGAGTAAAAAAAAATACTTTGAGTTTCATACTCACAACACTCAAAGATTGTACATTGACACAAGTAAATTGCAGAGCAGTGGAGGATAGATTAAGTAGAGTTGAGAAAAGTTCAAAAGTTTTATGATGCTAAGGTTGGTGACTTGGCTGCCTTGAAGCTCAATTCTGTTGTCCGGCTGCGTTCAATCAGTAGCCCTGTTGCTTTCACCTTTGAGGCAGAGCTAGCCAAAGTGAACTGGAATAATAGGTTAACTGGTAGGATTGGAGATGCAATGGCAGAATTTTACGGAGATATTTAATAACTCTCCACAAGATTTATTTCAGTGAGAATGAAAGACTTTGAGCAGGGTGCGTCACTTCTGCTGTAAGGAAGTGAAGCATAATGTCAAATGAAAAGTAGTAATATATAAATTGGCAGATATTATTGTGAGTCAGAAGATTGGTCAGATTTTAAGTATCAGTAAAGAATCAGTGACTGAAAAATAGTACGTATCAAATTAAACTCTCATACTTCAGTTTTGCTATTGAGTAACTAAAATGAGTGTCAGCCCTCTTGTGAGTGAGACTGGCTAATCAACAAGGGGAAATGAGAAAATGTAGGAGACAATTTTTTTGTGTGTGACTGTCTTTCTTGTAGAAGACTTGGTAAGCTTCCCGAAGAAGCATAAAAGTCAAGAGGTGAATGGGAGGGTGGAACTGAAAACAGTCATCGTTGCCACCAGTGAAAAGATGCTGGAAACATTATTATACTGGAAGGCTGACAAGTAGCAGGACCATATGCCCTGCATCCTAGGGTGTTAAAATAAGTGAGTACAGAAAAAGTAGGTGAATTGGTTGTCAGCATCTAAAATTCCTTAGACTCTGGCAGCTTTCTAGCAGGTTGGGCAAGAGTAAAGTAACACCTTTCTTCAAGAAAGAAGGGAGACAGAAAGCAGAAATTTGCAGACCACCTACAATAATATGTTGCTGAGAAATTGCTTGAATTAAGAAAGCATAAGAAATTTATTGTAGGAAATTTAGAAAATCATCATATGATCAAGCAGATGCAATATAGTTTTGCAAAAGTAAAATCACGTCATACTAACTTATGAAATAAAAGTGAAAGGTGGATATCCGTAGATGTGTTCAGAGATAATGGGAACTGCAGATGCTGGAGAATCCAAGATAACAAAGTGTGAGGCTGGATGAACACAGCAAGCCAAGCAGCATCCCAGGAGCACAAAAGCTGACGTTTCGGGCCCGAAACGTCAGCTTTTGTGCTCCTAAGATGCTACTTGGCCTGCTGTGTTCATCCAGCCCCACACTTTGTTATCCATAGACGTGTGTTCATAGATGTGTGTTTGAATTTCGTAAAGGTACTTAATCAGGTGTTCCATCAAGGCATACTACATAAAATAAGAGCTCACGTGTTACAACTATTTGAGGAGGGTATGTTAACTCCCTTCATTATGGCTAACTGAGTGGATTAAAAATATTAGATTTGTTGAAACAGGTGATTATATCGCACAAATTTGAACTGTGAATTGTATTTTAGCCCGAGTCAATTGCAAGATCTCCTTGAGTAAAAAGTGCAATTTCATTATTAACTAACGCTGAGAAAGATGATAAAATCTGATATTGACGCACACACAAACATAGGTAGAAATTTTTAAAAGGCGAGAATCTGTAGTACAAAAAGGAAGATCAAGAATAGACAGTTAAAAACAAAATCTTTAGAGTCCTTGAGGTGTTAGATTTTAACCTAGATCATGATTGTTTAGTTCATGTCTTTTATCTTCAGTAATGGTGAATTTTTTAGATAACCTTGTTCCCGGGCAGATTGATATTTCTCCATTGGCTTTATCACTGGGTGCTCTGTTGAAGAGGCTGAGGTGGAGGGAGAGACCAAGCCTTCCAGTTTTGCTGATACAGATTAATTTTCTTTTCTCTTCGGACCAGAAGTTGTTGCCTAATCTACAACCACTTATCTACTCATGTGTCTGTTTTATTTTTTCAGTCTGGATAATCTGCAGGTAATTCCTTCATTCCAATATGTGAAACTTCCAGAAAGGGACACAGAACGACTGACTGGTTTCCATTATAGTGACAGCACATCCTTTTGCGGTTTAGCCTGGGTCTTAGAACATAGAACAATACAGCGCAGAACAGGTCCTTCGGCCCTCGATGTTGCGCCGACCTGTGAAGTAATCTAAGCTCCTCCCCCTACAGTATTCCATCATTATCCATATGCTTATCCAAGGACTGTTTAAATGCCTCTAATGTGGCTGAGTTAACTATATTGGCAGGCAGGGCGTTCCACGCCCTTACCACTCTGAGTAAAGAACCTGCCTCTGACATCTGTCTTAAATCTATCACCCCTCAATTTGTAGCTATGCCCCCTTGTACAAGCTGGAGTCACCATCCTCGGAAAAAGACTCTCGCTGTCCACCATATCTAATCCTCTGATCATCTTGTATGTCTCTATTAAATCCCCTCTTAGCCTTCTTCTCTCCAATGAGAACAGACCCATGTCCCTCAGATTTTCTTCATAGGGCCTGCGCTCCAGACCAGGCAACATCCTGGTAAATCTCCTCTGCACCTTTCCCAATGCTTCCACATCCTTCCTGTAATGGGACGACCAGAACTGCACGCAAAATTCCAAATGAGGCCGCACTAGCGTTTTGTGCAGTTGCAGCATGACATCACGGCTCCGAAACTCAATCCCTCTACCAGTAAAACCTAAAACACCGTAAGCCTTCTTAACAGCACTATCAACCTGGGTGGCAACTTTCAGGGATCTATGCACGTGGACACCAAGATCCCTCTGCACATCTACATGACCTAGAATCTTTCCATTGACCTGGTATTTTGCCTTCCTATTATTCCTTCCAAAGTGAATCACCTCACATTTATCCATATTAAACTCCCATTTGCCACCTTTCAGCCCAATTCTGCAGTTTATCCAAGTCTCCCTGCAACCTGCAACATTCTTCCAAACTGTCCACCACTCCACCGACTTTAGTGTCATCTGCAAACTTACTAACCCATCCACTGATGCCTGCATCCAAGTCATTTATAAAAATGTATGTTGATCGTTTCATGAGCTCAGCTCCACTGATCTAATGATCACTGTGCTATCTGAAGCCTTTTCTTGTTGGTTTTTAAAATCATTTAAATTCATGAAAAGTCCAGGATGAAAATCAGATAATGGGAATTGAAAATGTACAGTTAATTTTTACCTTTTACTTACTGTTCATGTCACATATTAACAGGATAAGGTATTGGTTAGCTCATTTGGAGCAAAAAAAGATAATTCCGGAAACTTTCCAGAAGGCATGAAGTTAAATGCAATAGACATCCAAATAGACTTGAGGGTTTAGGTGCATAGATATTTTAAATGTCACAAACGGGTACGGAAATAATCAAGAAACCTAATGGAATGCTGGCCTTTATATCTTGAGGACTGGAGTCCAACGATGCAGAGGTTATGCTGCAGCTAAGTGCTGGCTAGACCCCATGTGGAATAGTGTGAGTGGTTTCTGAGCACCGCACATTAGGAAGGATATACTGGCCTTAGAAAGCGTCGGTTTATGAAAATGATACCAGGATTTCTGATGTTGAGGAAGCATATTATTATTAGAATTATTACACAAATTAAGCCTGTTTTCTCTTGAATTTTGAAAAATTATGGGGTGATTTGATCAAAATCTTTAAGGTATTCAAGATAAGGTGGAAATGAAAAAGTGGCTAAAGATAAACTATTTCCACTGGTTGGGGATTCTAGAACTAAAGGGCATAGTTTGAGAATTAGGACCAGATTATTTAGGTGAGACGTTGAGAAGCAGTTCTGTATACGAAGAGTGGTAGATGTATGGAACTCTCTTCCATAAAGAGCAGCTGATGCAGGATCACTTGTTTATTTTAAATCTGAGAGAAAATTTTTTTGTTAAGCAAAGATATTAAGGGATATGGCCCAGAAGCAATTATATGGAGTTAGGCCACAGATCAGTCATGATCTCGTTGAAGGTGGAACAGGCTAAAGGGATAGATAGCCTACTTCTGATCGTATAACAGAAAATAGAGATAACAGATAAATGGGTCTTTTTCAGGCTGGCAAGTGATAACTAGTGAACTTACACTAGATCATTACTGCAGCTTCAGTATTTACAGTCAGACTATTACTTGTTCAAAGACACTGAATACAAAGTAGCTAAGCCTGCTCAGGACACCAAGCTCTGTTGGAAAGTAACTTGGCAGGAACGAATGGATGATCTGCAAAGGAATATAGACAGGTCAAGTGAGTAGGCAAGGAACTGGCAGATGGACTCTAGTATGGGAAATTCTGAACTTGACCACTTTGGGAAGAATATTAACACAGCATATCATTTAAATGGAGAAAGATTTTGCAACTGCATGGCACTGAGGGGTTGAAATGCAGATAAAGCAAGTGATTAGGAAGGCCAATGGAATGTTGCAAGGGAATGGCATATAAAAGAGGTGAAGTTTTACTTCAATAGTACAGGGCCTTGGTGGGACCGCATCTGGAGTGCAGTCTTAGTCACCTTATTTGAAAAAGATACACTTGAGTTTGAAGCTGTTCATCCTTGTGTTTAAAGGGCTTATTTTATGAAGCAAACCTGAACAAGTTTAGCCTTTACCGTCGGAATTGGAAGTTTGCAAGGTGAACTTATTGAACCGTACAGAATTTTTGAAGGGACTGCTTGTTTGGATGATGCAGGAGAAGTTTCATCTTGTGGAAGCTATAACTAGGGGACACAGTTTATGAATAAGAGGCTGATCTGTTAAGGTGGTGGTAAGGATAGATATTTCCTCTCAGTAATGTCATTTGTATGTGGAATTCTCTTCCTCAGAAAAAGTGGAGGTTGGATCATTGAATTTATTTGTTGTAGAAGTGGATGTATCTTTAATTGACCAGGGAGAGAAGGTTACACACCAGATCAGCCACGACCTGAATGAATGGCGGAGCTTGCCTGAAATGCTGAATGATTTACTTCTGTCCTAAATCCTTGTTTTTTTTACATAAGCTATCCTAGACGTCTTGCGGTCTCAATACTTTTTTGAGCAGGTAGGATCTTGGTTCGTATCCCACCTACTCCAGAGTTAAGACATACCATATTAGAACACTTTGATTAAAAAGTGTCTACAAATGATTCTGTGGGATTGTGCTTAATTTCTAATTAATTGCTGTAAAATGGCTGGACTATAAAAGTAAATAAGTGTTGTTGCAATTGCATAATTGAATTAGTTTTATTGTCACATGCGCTCGAATGAGTACAGTCAAAAGCTTGCAACGTCACCATTTGTGGCACCATCTCAGGTACAAGATGCCTAGGCACAGATGCTTAAGTATTTGGCCCAAAATTGAAAGAACAATAAATAAAATTCCACCATAAAAATAAAAATGGAGAAAAGTACTTGATTTACAGCCCTTTCATCCCAGCCCATGCCAGCACTGAGCCTCCAGACTGCACCAGGCCCAGTCTCCAGACCACACCAGGTTTAAAAATTCGAGGCCTCGTGTCCATTCTGCAAGGGCCTCGTCTCCCCGCGATGGCCTCCAGTCTGGGTGTTGGTGAGACCCCATCGAGAATGTTGTGTCCGTTTTTGGTCTCCTTACTTGAGGAAGAATGTCATGGTACTGAAGGCAGTTCAGAGGAGGTTCCCCAGCTGGATTCCAGGGATGAAAGGGCTGTTGTACAAGGAGCAATTGAGTATCTTGAGCTTGTAATCATTGGCATTTTGATGAATGAGAGGGGGTCTGAATGAGCTATGTTAAATCCTAAACCATCAGGTGGATACTGAACAGATGGGCCCCCTTGTAGGACAGTCTGTAACGAGAGGTTATAGATACAGAGTGAGAGGAGGGAAGTTCAAATCTGAGATGAGGAGAAACTGTTTCTCTGAGGGTTGTGAATCTGTGGAAGTTGCTGCCTCAGAATGCATTGCAGGCAGAATCAATCAACAGATTCAAGGAAAAAAAATAGATGTGTTTCTGATGTAAAGTGGGATAAAGTGCTATGGGCAGATGATGGGAAAGTAGAGTTGAAACGAGGATAAGATCAGCTATGATCATGTGAAATGGCAGAGCGGGCACAAAGGACAGAATTGCCTACTCCCACTCCGAATTCCTGTGTTCCTATGTTAATTGAAGGGTGTGTCCTCCCAGTCTTTTTGATACTAATTTATCTCAAATGTTATTAAATTAAGCTTGCAAGGAACGGTACTACCTGAGTTCTGGTTTTTGAGCAGATCGCTTCTCTGGCCAAAGTTAGTACAAGTTATTAAAAGTGCTTGCTAACATTCTGCTTTACTCCATCTCTTTGTATTCAATAATCTAATTTGATGACCTCACTTTGATTAAGAGTGTTTTGTAAGGAAGACCATTGTGCTAATGCTAAGACACCTAAGCAAGTAATTTTATTTATTATAGCAAGGACAGATGCCAAAAGGTAGAAGCAAATGTTAAATCAACATTTAGAACTGTCAAAAGGGCACAGCACCCTTATCATGCAGTTTGACATAGCTGTTTTTCCACTTATAAAGTCTTCTATTTTTGTACAAAACTCTGAAAGGTTCATTGGAATTGTTGTATGAATGATAGGCTAATTGAAAGAGGCAGCAAGATGGGCCAGTGCCACCGAAATGAATGGACTTTCTGTAAGAGAGATCATTAAGTAGGCATGCAAAGGTGTATTTCTGTCCTGGAAGAGAAGAAGTATTTGAGAAGAAAGTTATATAGAACTACAGACAAGCATCCCCAACAACAACATTCTGGCATTTGGTATTGTGCAAATAAACAGAAATAATGAGTGCAATAAAAGCAAGATATGGAGGTATTGGTGTTGGGCTGGGGTGGACAAGGTCAGAAATCACATGACACCAGGTTACAGTCCAACAGGTTTTTTGAAAACACAAGCTTTCAGAGCCTCCCGCCTCCTTCAGGTGTTAATGAGAGAGGTAGTATCAGACATAAAATTTATAAAGAAAAATCAAATGTTCACACCACTGATGAAGATGTACTAAACAAGCCTAAGATGCTGTTGAATCTTTAATCAGTTAGAAGGTTTTAATTGAAAACCGACAGAACAGCGGATGCTGCAAATCAGGAACAAAAACAAAGTTGTTGGAAAAGCTCAGCAGATCTGGTAGCATCTGTGAAAGGGGGGGAAAAAAAAAGAGTTAACCTTTTGGGTGTGGTGACCCTTCCTCAGAACTCCGAGAAGGTTTTAATTGATTAATATATGTATGCAAATTCCCCAGTTCCTTTCAAGACACAGTCCGAGGGATTCTAAATGTTTTATCCGTGTAAAGAAGAGGTGACGTTTTAGATCAGACAGTGCATGTTAGGTGTGAAACCTTGTTTACAATGTGTTTGTGTTTTAAACTGGTTTCGAGTCAAACTAGTTCTATTTCTAAAGTAGGAATGCATAAAACACCATATTGACTGACCTGTCTACAAATTGTTTCAGAGATAGTAGGAACTGCAGATGCTGGAGAATCTGAGATAACAAGGTGTAGAGCTGGATGAACACAGCAGGCCAAGCAGCATCAGAGGAGCAGGAAAGCTGACGTTTTGGCCTAGACCCTTCAGAAATGGGGCAGGGGAAGGGGTTTCTGAAATAAGTAGGGAGAGTGGGGATGCGGATAGAAGATGGATGGAGGAGAAGATAGATGGAGAGGAGACAGACAGGTCAAAGAGGTGGGGAAGGTGAGTTGAGGTAGGGAGAAGATAGGTCAGTCCAGGGAGGACAGTCAAAGGGGCGGTCTGAGGTTAGCAGGTAGGAGATGGGGATGGGGCTTGAGGTGGGAGGAGGGGATAGGTGGGAGGAAGGACAGGTTAGGGAGGCGGGCCGAGCTGGGCTGGTTTTGGGTTGTGTTAGGGAGAGGGGAGATTTTGAAGCTTGTGAAGTCATGTTCTACTTGGGAACTCTGCAGCCCAATGGTAACAATGTGGACTTCACAAGCTTCAAAACCTCCCGTGAAAGCATATTTGTTGACAAATTCTTAAAGTTTCTGTCAATTGAGCACGATTTAAACAGCACCGTAACAGCACCGTAGATCACCAAAAGAACATCTGATTGTATATTTGATTTACTTAGAACATATAATCCCTACAGTGCAGAAACAGGCCATTCAGCACATCAGGTTCACACTGACCTCCCAAACAGCAACCCACCCAGACTCATCCCCCTACCCTATTCCTGTAACCCTGCATTTCCCTTGGCTAGCCCATACATCTTGCACATCCCTGGATGCTACGGGCAATTCGGTATGGCCAGTCCACCGAACCTGCACAACCTTTGGACTGTAGGAGGAAACCAGAGCACCCAGAAGAAGCCCACACAGACATAGGGAGAATGTGCAAACTCCACAAAGGCAGTCACCCGAGAGTGGTATTGAATTTTGGTGCCTAGCACCGTGAGGTAGCAGTGCTAACCGCTGAGTCACTGTGCTGCCGTTATGGAGTTTTTAAAAATTAAACTGTCCAGCTAGCATAAAACTTGCACTTTTGCATATGTTTCCATTGTGAATATAACTTTGTACATTTAACCTTTTAATAAATTTTCCACATCTGCACTGGAGTGAGTTCTAGTAATAAAACTATTTTAAAAAAAACTATAGTTGGGTTATTTTTTTCCATTGAGTCATACAGAGTTAAATGCATATTGAAATGGTCACGTCATCACTTTTAAAAGTTCAAACTCAGCAGAAGAAGTGGCGTAAATAGAGTTCTGAGGAAGGGCCACCGGTCCCGAAACGTCAACTCTGTTTTTCTCCTCCACAGATGCTGCCAGACCTGCTGTGTTTTTCCAGCAAATTTGTTTTTGTCCCCAGAATGTTATCTGGATTTCTGGATTAACAGTCCAGTGATAATACCACTAGGCCGTTATCTCTCCATTCCTGGTCTATTTGGGGAACCCGTATTCTATGAGGTCCACTTGGCACTGATCTCATTCCAATTTCCACAGTAATAACAGACAACATGAAAGTCAATGTGTGTATCTGGAGGCGACAACTTATTGCTTGTTCCTCTACTTCTCCAACAGTTCTTATCCAAGTGTAGCGGCAGCTTGCAGCCCCTATCCATCGTGTCAGCGTTAGACATGAGCCACGTTACCTTGGTTTAATACTGACTCATTTAGAATACAGTTCTCCAATTCTTGATACTGCCCCTTGGAGCACACCAATGTCATTACTATTGCCAAGCCACTTTATGTGCACCCATCTTTACTTGCCATACACCCTCCTTTGATGCATCAAAAGGCAGTTTTCGTTGGATGCTCACAGCACCTGCTTGGATGCTCACAACATCTTTATCTCGCCTTGTTTTAGCTTTAGGCACTTGGCTGCCTCATTCAGCACTTATAGCCTTAGAATGCTTCTGTCTTGATTTATCTTTTAGCGCAGTTATGAAGTCAGGCAGTTTGTAATGTCTCCTGGCAATGAAAAGTCAAAGGGATCCAGTGAAGTATCAGTGAACCACCTGTGTAACCTTAAATTTTCTTTATGGTTTCCACCACTGTGTGTAATGTGATGGGCTGTACATGCCTTTTGGCATTTGGTCTGGTGCACAACTGAGCTTTAAATATGTATCAGAGATAATGGGAACTGCAGATGCTGGAGAATTCCAAGATAATAAAATGTGAGGCTGGATGAACACAGCAGGCCAAGCAGCATCTCAGGAGCACAAAAGCTGACGTTTCGGGCCCAGACCCTTCATCGGAGAGGGAACTGGAATAAATAGGGAGAGAGGGGGAGGCGGACCGAAGATGGAGAGTAAAGACAGGTGGAGAGAGTATAGGTGGGGAGGTAGGGAGGGGATAG
The DNA here is from genome assembly GCF_030684315.1 of Stegostoma tigrinum. Classification (NCBI taxonomy): domain Eukaryota; kingdom Metazoa; phylum Chordata; class Chondrichthyes; order Orectolobiformes; family Stegostomatidae; genus Stegostoma; species Stegostoma tigrinum. Next base: position 59,528,734 of record NC_081355.1, read on the forward strand.
GTCAGCCCAGGGAAGATGGACAGGTCAAGGAGGTGGGATGAGGTTAGTAGGTAGATGGGGGTGCGGCTTGGGGTGGGAGGAAGGGATGGGTGAGAGGAAGAACCGGTTAGGGAGGCAGAGACAGGTTGGACTGGTATTGGGATGCAGTGGGTGTGGGGAAGAGCTGGGCTGGTTGTGTGGTGCAGTGGGGGGAGGGGATGAATGGGGCTGGTTTAGGGATGCAGTTGGGGAAGGGGAGATTTTGAAACTGGTGAAGTCCACATTGATACCATATGGCTGCAGGGTTCCCAGGCGGAATATGAGTTGCTGTTCCTGCAACCTTCGGGTGGCATCATTGTGGCACTGCAGGAGGCCCATGATGAACATGTCATCTAAAGAATGGGAGGGGGAGTGGAAATGGTTTGCGACTGGGAGGTGCAGTTGTTTGTTTGAACTGAGCGGAGGTGTTCTGCAAAGCGGTCTCCAAGCCTCCGCTTGGTTTCCCCAGTGTAGAGGAAGCCACACCGGGTACAGTGGATGCAGTATACCACATTGGCAGATGTGCAGGTGAACCTCTGCTTAATGTGGAAAGTCATCTTGGGGCCTGGGATAGGGGTGAGGGAGGAGGTGTGGGGGCAAGTGTAGCATTTCCTGCAGTTGCAGGGGAAGGTGCCGGGTGTGGTGGGGTTGGAGGGCAGTGTGGAGCGAACAAGGGAGTCACGGAGAGAGTGGTCTCTCCGGAAAGCAGACAGGGGTGGGGATGGAAAAATGTCTAGGGTGGTGGGGTCGGATTGTAAATGGCGGAAGTGTCGGAGGATGATGCGTTGTATCCGGAGGTTGGTAGGGTGGTGTGTGAGAACGAGGGGGATCCTCTTAGGGCGGTTGTGGCGGGGGCGGGGTGTGAGGGATGTGTTGCGGGAAATACGGGAGACGCGGTCAAGGGCGTTCTCGATCACTGTGGGGGGAAAGTTGCGGTCCTTGAAGAACTCGGACATCTGGGATGTGCGGGAGTGGAATGTCTTATCGTGGGAGCAGATGCGGCGGAGGCGGAGGAATTGGGAATAGGGGATGGAATTTTTGCAGGAGGGTGGGTGGGAGGAGGTGTATTCTAGGTAGCTGTGGGAGTCGGTGGGCTTGAAATGGACATCAGTTACAAGCTGGTTGCCTGAGATGGAGACTGAGGTCCAGGAAGGTGAGGGATGTGCTGGAGATGGCCCAGGTGAACTGAAGGTTGGGGTGGAAGGTGTTGGTGAAGTGGATGAACTGTTCGAGCTCCTCTGCGGAGCAAGAGGCGGCGCCGATACAGTCATCAATGTACTGGAGGAAGAGGTGGGGTTTGGGGCCTGTGTAGGTGCGGAACAGGGATTGTTCCACGTAACCTACAAAGAGGCAGGCATGGCTGGGGCCCATGCGGGTGCCCATGGCCAACCCCTTAGTCTGTAGGAAGTGGGAGGAGTCAAAAGAGAAGTTGTTGAGGGTGAGGACGAGTTCAGCTAGGCGGATGAGGGTGTTGGTGTAGGGGGACAGGTCGGGCCTGCGGGACAGGAAGAAGCGGAGGGCCTTGAGGCCATCTGCATGCGGAATGCAGGTGTATATGGACTGGACGTCCATGGTGAATATGAGGTGTTGGGGGCCAGGGAATTTGAAGTCCTGGAGGAGGTGGAGGGCGTGGGTGGTGTCACGGACGTAGGTGGGGAGTTCCTGGACCAAAGGGGAGAACATGGAGTCCAGATAGGTGGAGATGAGTTCGGTGGGGCAGGAGCAGGCTGAGACGATGGGTCGACCAAGGCAGACAGGTTTGTGGATTTCGGGAAGGAGATAGAAACATACAACCACACATCAACGAATACCAGTCATGACTGGACATAGAGCAGTTTTTCCGCCGTCTTCGCCTCCATGCCTACTTCTTCAACTGGGAGCCTAACCCTCCCTCCACTGACCCCTTCTCCCGCTTCCAACACAAGTCCTCCTCCTGGACACCACCCCCAGGCCTCCTACCCTCCCTCGACCTCTTCATCTCCAACTGCCGTCGAGACATTAACCGCCTCAACCTCTCCACCCCTCTCCACCCCTCTCACCCACTCCAACCTCTCACCCGCAGAACGGGCAGCCCTCCGCTCCAACCCCAACCTCACCATCAAACCCGCAGACAAGGGTGGCGCAGTGGTAGTATGGCGCACTGACCTCTATATCGCCGAGGCCAGACGCCAAGTCTCCGACACCACCACCTACAGCCCCCTCGATCATGACCCCACACCCAAGCACCAAACCATCATCTCCAACACCATTCATGACCTCATCACCTCAGGGGACCTCCCACCCACAGCCTCCAACCTCATTGTTCCCCAACCCCGCACGGCCCGTTTCTATCTCCTTCCCAAAATCCACAAACCTGCCTGCCCTGCTCGACCCATCGTCTCAGCCTGCTCCTGCTCCACCGAACTCATCTCCACCTATTTGGACTCCATGTTCTCCCCTTTGGTCCAGGAACTCCCCACCTACGTCCGTGACACCACCCACGCCCTCCACCTCCTCCAGGACTTCCAATTCCCTGGCCCCCAACACCTCATCTTCACCATGGACGTCCAGTCCATATACACCTGTATTCCGCATGCAGATGGCCTCAAGGCCCTCCGCTTCTTCCTGTCCCGCAGGCCCGACCAGTCCCCCTCCACCGACACCCTCATCCGCCTAGCTGAACTCGTCCTCACACTCAACAACTTCTCTTTTGACTTCTCCCACTTCCTACAGACTAAGCGGGTGGCCATGGGCACCCGCATGGGCCCCAGCCATGCCTGCCTCTTCGTGGGTTACGTGGAACAGTCCCTTTTCCGCACCTACACAGGCCCCAAACCCCACCTCTTCCTCCGTTACATTGATGACTGTATCGGCGCCGCCTTTTGCTCCCCAGAGGAGCTCGAACAGTTCATCCACTTCACCAACACCTTCCACCCCAACCTTCAGTTCACCTGGGCCATCTCCAGCACATCCCTCACCTTCCTGGACCTCTCAGTCTCCATCTCAGGCAACCAGCTTGTAACTGATGTCCATTTCAAGCCCACCGACTCCCACAGCTACCTAGAATACACGTCCTCCCACCCACCCTCCTGCAAAAATTCCATCCCCTATTCCCAATTCCTCCGCCTCCGCCGCATCTGCTCCCACGATAAGACATTCCACTCCCGCACATCCGAGATGTCCGAGTTCTTCAAGGACCGCAACTTTCCCCCCACAGTGATCGAGAACGCCCTTGACCGCGTCTCCCGTATTTCCCGCAACACATCCCTCACACCCCGCCCCCGCCACAACCGCCCAAAGAGGATCCCCCTCGTTCTCACACACCACCCTACCAACCTCCGGATACAACGCATCATCCTCCGACACTTCCGCCATTTACAATCCGACCCCACCACCCAAGACATTTTTCCATCCCCACCCCTGTCTGCTTTCCGGAGAGACCACTCTCTCCGTGACTCCCTTGTTCGCTCCACACTGCCCTCCAACCCCACCACACCCGGCACCTTCCCCTGCAACCGCAGGAAATGCTACACTTGCCCCCACACCTCCTCCCTCACCCCTATCCCAGGCCCCAAGATGACATTCCACATTAAGCAGAGGTTCACCTGCACATCTGCCAATGTGGTATACTGCATCCACTGTACCCGGTGTGGCTTCCTCTACACTGGGGAAACCAAGCGGAGGTTTGGAGACCGCTTTGCAGAACACCTCCGCTCAGTTCGCAACAAACAACTGCACCTCCCAGTCGCAAACCATTTCCACTCCCCCTCCCATTCTTTAGATGACATGTCCATCATGGGCCTCCTGCAGTGCCACAATGATGCCACCCGAAGGTTGCAGGAACAGCAACTCATATTCTACCTGGGAACCCTACAGCCTAATGGTATCAATGTGGACTTCACCAGTTTCAAAATCTCCCCTCCCCCCACTGCACCACACAACCAGCCCAGCTCTTCCCCCCCAACCCACTGCATCCCAAAACCAGTCCAACCTGTCTCTGCCTCCCTAACCTGTTCTTCCTCTCACCCATCCCTTGCTCCCACCCCAAGCCGCACCCCCATCTACCTACTAACCTCATCCCACCTTCTTGACCTGTCCGTCTTCCCTGGACTGACCTATCCCCTCCCTACCTCCCCACCTATACTCTCTCCACCTATCTTCTTTACTCTCCATCTTCGGTCCACCTCCCCCTCTCTCCCTATTTATTCCAGTTCCCTCTCCCCATCCCCCTCTCTGAAGGGTCTAGGCCCGAAACGTCAGCTTTTGTGCTCCTGAGATGCTGCTTGGCCTGCTGTGTTCATCCAGCCTCACATTTTATTATCTTGAGCTTTAAATATGGTGTTGATGGTGGAAATCCATGACGGTTGTAGAGTATTTCCACCACTAGTGAGCACATGATAATGTAAGCACGAGGCATGATGCTTTCCTAATGTGGTGAGCAACAGAGCATAACGTGCAGTAAAATGCAGCCCAACATGTTGTACGTTGTGTTTTGAGTTTTGCGAGAATGGGCTTGTTTGTTATGGTCTGTACCTTGCAGGGAGATCCTGTTTCATATGATCTGCCAGTCTTTGGGATGCACCACCTGCATTCCTAGCATCATGCAGGCACAGAAATTTAAATATCACATTTACCCATTTGTGTGATGGGCAGAATTTTTTTTTACCTCAAGAACACTTCAATCGTGTTCCACAAATGACTGATTGTAATTGCCAGTGGAGCAGTTATCTTTTTTTTATTCATTGGATATTCTAGTCAAAATTGCTGGTACTCCATCCAAGTAAATTGCTTGTCTGAATGCTAAGTAAGGAAAGGATTTGTTCTTTGGTCTTCCAGAGGTGCCTGTTGCATGACCATTGTACTAATACAGCAGCATGCCAAACAGATAAATGGAAAATGTAGAGTAGGTCAAAACAGCTAGAAATAATTACTTTACTTTTCTGAAAATAACCATTTTGATATTATTTCCCATATATTGTTTGCATTTTTGTCGCTGTCAGTTGTTATACTTCTCCTGTTTGAAAATAGGCAAAAAATGCAAATATGCAGCAAGTGCATAACACCTTGTCTTCTAAATACAGTCGGGCACAAATTAGATTCTGTTGTTTGCAGTTCAAGTGGTTTCGTATATTGCAGTGCCCCCAGGGATTCATTTAAAGCAAATGAACTGCATTGTTCTGCAGCTGCACTGAATTGTATCTGTTGCTATGGGAAGCAATATACCAGCAGGATTCTTGCATAATTAGGTATGTGCCATTGTCATGAGGTCACTATTAAGCATTTGCAATAGTCTAAAGTTCAAAAACAAAAATCAATCATACAAATTAAAACTAATGCCCCAAAATGACACCGCCATAATAAGTTTATGCTTTTTGAAAATTTTTTGGACCGTTAAATTATTCTATTCCCAAGTTGCTGTTCTTGTGTTGTTTTCTCAAACTTCACTATCATCAAGATAGTTTTGTGTATATACTCATTAACAGTAAAATTTACTTCTAATTATCTAAGCACTGATTATAACTGATATCTGATGTCACAGCTGATGCTGTTCTAGTGGTCATTATTTATGTGTAAGCTTAAATGAAATGGACCCTTGAATAGCTGACATTCCCTTCATCTGTGCTTGTACTGAAGGTAATAGAAATAATAATCTCTTGAGTATTAGAATCTTAGAACCCAGGGACACTAAATCTAATGTTTGTGTCCCCACTGTTGTCGATATTAGCCTACCTAGGATGGATCAAGTTTCAAACAGAGACATTTGTGGTGTGCATTGGTGGATAGTGTATATGTCAACTGAGGCATTGAGCAACTACAATAATCCTCAGATTTGAGTTCAATCAACCATCTGCTGATCTTCATTGATTTTCAGTAATTTTTCATTAGTATCTGGTACAAGCAGTTACATCTTGAGAATTTACTTTTAAAGTAATGACATTTTTTGTTGTATTCTGCCCACATCGCATCGACTAAAATTAGTATATTCTCTTGATGTGTTTTTTTTTGCAAGTAATTTTGGGTTGGAATAGAAATCTGAATTTAATATGAGCTTATGGATGTTGGTGAAGTAGGCAAAAACATGCTTCCACCCTTTAGCAAGACTCAGTTTCTTTTTATAAGCCATTTTATATTAATTTTCACTAAACCTTCAGTGTTCTGGATTGCTCATCCTCAGGGCCTGGTGAGTTTTCTACCTTATCTCATTTTTTAAAAAAATCGGTTTCCTTTGAAGAATATAAGAACTAGGAACCACTATTAAACTATATAGCATCTCCAGCCTGTTTTGTCATTCATTAAGATCTTAGCTAATCTTTGGTCTCAGTTCCACTTTCCCACGTGTCCACTGTATCTGTTGATTTCATGAGCCAAGAAATCTGCCTGTTTGAACCTTGAAGTATATTCAATGACTGAGTATCTGAGCCTTTGTTTTGGATAGAGAAGATTGACAAACTTCTGAGTGACAAAATGCCACCTCAACACAGCCTTAATGATCAGCTCTTAATTTCAAGAACCAAACCCTAAATGAAGAGTTTGAAACTGGAGTTTGAACCAGCCTTTCAGCATAATATTCTGTCACCATCTCCCAAATCTTCGTATTTCAATAAGACCACCTCTCATTTTTCTAAACTTCAAATTATAGTCTCACTCTATTCAATTTGTCATTGTAGGACAACTCATTCCAGGAATAATTGTAGCAAACCTTCAAGGCACTGTATGCAAAGCCAGGATATGTTTCTTTATCGAATACCAAAACCTAGCACCGTGTTACAAGTGTGGACTCACCAATGTCCTGTACAATTACATCAAAACTTTATGCTTATGCGTCAGTCTCCCTGTAATAAAAGCTATTGACCACTTCCAGTTCTAATTGCCTCCTGCATATGCATGCTAACTTGTGTTTCATATGAAAATCTCCCTGCCAACATGTGAAAATTTGTTATCAGTAAAAATGTTTCCTCGTCTTCCAACCATGTATTTTCCCACATAACAAACCATTTGCCACCACCTTAATATCCACTCACTGAACCTGTCTATAATGGCAACAAAGTGTGGAGCTGGATGAACACAGCAGGCCAAGCAGCATCTCAGAAGCACAAAAGCTGATGTTTCGGGCCTAGACCCTTCATTGGATGAATCATCAGATGACCTGATGAAGGGTCTAGGACCGTAACATCAGCTTTTGTGCTCCTGAGATGCTGCTTGGCCTGCTGTGTTCATCCAGCTCCACACTGTTATCTTGGATTCTCCAGCATCTGCAGTTCCCATTATCTCTGTCTGTAATGGTGTTATGTTACTCCTCGCAGCCTACTGTTCCATCCACTTTGTATCACCAGCTAACTTGGGTATGTTGTCCTTAGTCTGTTCCTCTAAGTCATTGATAGAGATTATAAATAACTGAGGCCCCACCAGTAATCCTGTGATTTTTTTTTTCCTTCCTTCAAGGTTCAAGTGCAGCAACAGAAGCTATGGTTGGCATGTGTGGAGCTTCCCATTGCCTTTCAGCTTACAGGGAACATTACCCAACATGGAACATTGCATTGTTACTACCTGGTACCTTGAAAATGCCCCACTTATCCTTGTTTTCTGCTTTTTATCTGTCAACCAAATCTCTTTGCTGGCAAATATATTCCCCTAATCTCATCTTTTGTCATAACTTTTTATATGACATTTATTAAATATTTCATTGAATATTTATGTCTAATAATGGCTATTTGAAGTCCTCCCTGGATGAAATCTCTTTAATTTTACGTCCCAATGTAAAAACAGATGATTCATTCTGTCTGTTATTACTTCATTCTTAAATAGATGATAGCCCTCTTCATCTACAACTAGTCCCACTCTTTCATAACTGTCTTCATACTAATTGTTTAGAAAAGCTGTTATCGTGAATATATTTCTTCTGCATTTTGCATTTCTTGTGGTTCTTTTCCTGTATAATGACAAATGTTTTGAATAACATTTTTAACCTCACATTTTTGCTTCACCTTTGCTACAACCCTTTGATTTATCTGAGGACTGCCAAGCTTTGAAACATTTCTTTTATTCTTGGTTAATTATACTTCATTATTGCTGTATCCATCACATTTAGAATTTGTCCATAACAAGTCTGTTGAACAGCAACTTTTTTCAATGAATTAATCTAGACTTGCGTACGTTTCCTGCTTCTAAAATTAAATCAACTACAGTTCCTAGATTTTGTTTTATCTAGGTTAATATCTACTTCCCAAGTATTCTTCTACCTTCAGCTTGTCATATTTTGTTACTCAGAACAATTTTCACCTCTGTGTGCCTCATTGGATACAGAAAATACACACAGATAGGAAAAGCAGAGGTAGCAGTATTCATCAGCCAGAGGGTATAGAATTATTTTGGAGATGATGAACAAGTTGAATTTATTTGTTTTGATCTGAGAACAAAAAGAATCTGGTTCCTCTTTAGGAGCTCGTTATAGTGCTGAATGATGGAGTTGAGTTTGAGGACTCTGAAAAATGTAAATAAATGAAAGTGGCATATATTGTTAGGCGGAATAACAAAGCCATTAGTGCTTGGAAATGAAGAGTCTAAATAGATTGAAGGAATAAAGGAATCTGGGGTGAAAGATTCACATAACATTAAACGTTAACAAGGCCATGTAATTGCAAAGTTCACACCTTGAAGAATAGAGCCATAAAACAGTGAGATATTAAACCTTGGTGGACAGTTCTGGTCAATGTAATGCAAAACAAAAAGGTAGAGGCAGGAAAAGGTACCAAAAGAATCCACAAGGATGACATCAGACCTGAGAAGTTCTGCATTTAAAAAAATAGCTGGACAGTCTGGAATTCTTCTCCCTCAAATAGAGAGAAGAAATTCAGAACACATGAATTAGGACTAGGCAGCAGCCTCCCAAGACTGCTGCACTGTTCAGTAAGATCATGGCTGATCTGATTTATTCTTGGCCAGGTAAGATATATACAGGACATATGTGAGGGAATCTAAAACTAAGGACCATAAATATGAGAGAGTTGTTAATAAATGCAATAAGAAAGTTGGGAAATTCATCTTTTGAAGGGGTAGTTAAAATAAGAAAGGCACAATTAAGGGGACTTTAGATTTGTACTTGAGGAAAACAATGGATAGAATGACATGCTATTAGGTTTGGAAGAAGTACTGCGCAAATAGTATGTTCATCTTTCTTGTAAGGGATTAGGAGTATAAAGAAGTGATATTACACCTACGTTTATGTGCACAGATTTAACCTACATTTATGCCTTGAAGAGTTACAAAAAAGATTCATGGGATTAACTCCTGGAATGAGAGGCCTGACTAATCTTGAAAGATTGATGAAGTGGGCCTAAAGCTTCTAGAGTTTAGAGGAATGAGATGTCAAACATATAAAAGATCGAGAGGGATGTGCAGGGTAAATACTGATCAGCTGTTTCTCTTGCCTAGAGCATCTTGAACTAGGGATCATTGTTTCAATAGAATGGTGTTACCTATTTATGCCTGAGATGAGAAGTAATATCCACCTCACAAGGTTGTGAACCTTAGGAATTATCTCAGACATGGAAGGTTGTGGATGCTCAGCTGATGAGTATATTCAAATTTGAGATTGTTAGGCTTTGCATGTTAAGGAATAGAGTCATATGAGGAGGGGTTTGAAAATTGCATTGATATAGAAATTTTGCCATGATTTTATTGATAAAGATGATGTGATAAACCAAAGGAATTACTATTGCTGCTATTTCTTATGTTTTTTAGAGCTTGTGTGAAACATGTCTGACTCAGACTGGTTGGCAGAATGCCCTGCTACTTCCTATAAATACTATGTTAAAACACCACAGCCAAATAACAGGATTTTAATATTATAACATTTGATGACTTTATATCCAGCAACATACTGAGATTAAAATCCATGTGAATGGCAATGAAGTGAAGAGATTTTTTAATGATGGGTATTTTTTAACCAATTGGCTTTAGAACAGAAAGGAGGAAGACATTGCTTAGTGTAGTTTTACGAAAGTAGTTAGGCCAAATTGGTAGCAACAGGAGAGTAGAGCATCTAGATACAGTGGCAGGAAGATTTTAAGATTATTTTAAAAATGAGGAATTAAAAAACAGTTGAAGTTATTCCACTGGAATATGGAAGTTTTGAAAAGGTTAAAGGAAAATGGGAGCAGATAAATTGGATAGAAAAATGTCAACAGAAAAGTGACAAGGATCTTTTAATTAGATTAGAACATAAAACAATACAGTGCTGAACAATCCCTTCAGCCCTCGATGTTGCGCCGACCTGTGAACTAATCTAAGCCCATCCCCCTCCACTATCCCATCATCATCCATATGCTACTCCAAGGATTGTTTAAATGCCCCAAATGTGGCTGAGTTAACTACATTGGCAGGCAGGGCATTCCACGCCCTTACCACTCTCTGAGTAGAGAACCTGCCTCTGACATCTGTCGTAAATCACTCACCCCTCAATTTGCAGCTGTGCCCCCTCGTACAAGCTGATGTCATCATCCTAGGATAAAGACTCTCACTGTCCACTCTATCTAATCCTCTGTTCATCTTGTATGTCTCTGTTAAATCCCCTCTTAGCTTTCTTCCCTCCAATGAGAACAGACCCAAGTCCCTCAGCCTTTCTTCATAAGATCTTCGCTCCAGACCAGGCAACATCCTGGTAAATCTCCTTTGTTCTTTTACCAATGCTTCCACATCCTTCCTGTAATGGGCAACACGAACTGTACGCAATATTCCAAGTGAGGCCACACTAGCGTTTTGTACACACTAGTTTTTAACGTGAAGTAAAAATTTGCAATAACGATGACGTTCAGAAAAGCAGAGAAGTTAAAATAGTGCTATAATTTCAATTCATTGATAATCTTTTGTTAATGCAATAGAATGTTCAAAGGAGTGTTGAACGGGAACAGAGTATAGAAGTGACCAGAAATATAAGGTGGGATATGAAGAAAGATCAATAAGTAACAAGGTGAAATTAGTGATTAGTTTAATAAATACAGAAAAAATAAAGAAGTAAAGAAATTATAAACTTGTTTAGAAATGATAAGGGGACATTTCTTGAGCATGACAGAATTCACACATACCAAATTAATAATTTGCAGTTTTAAGCTATATTTTCATTTTCACTATGGAATGGTTTTAATAGAAAGTAATTTAGTAATTATGTATTTTACTGATGAGGGAAATATGATAAAGCTTTTCATCTCGCTGTCATTAGTATAAACTCAAGAATGCCAAAATTCAAACAATCACAAAAACTAATACTGCAGAAAGAAAGGGTATACTTGTTAGTTGGCAAGTTAACACTGGTTGGGATATTGCCATGAAGAAAACAATGAAAGAGTGTTAGCCCCCATGTTCTTGTGTGATTTTTAAAAAAGATGTAACATTTTCCTTTAGCAGGGAAGGGGTCTACATGTATGAATGTTTCTAGGAATTGGGAATGAATGCATTTTACATGTTTGACTGATTATATTCAATGTCTTGTTACCTCAACAATTCACATATTCCAGATTGTTCAGCAAGTGCTGTATAGTGATGGACTGAGAATTGTTCAATGTGTGCAGTCCAATTATAGAATCACACCTTTAAATGGCAATCTTTTGTTTTTGTTTTGCTAGCTGGGGCCAATTGAGAATGGCTTGTCAGTTGCCTATTCCAAATAGCTGGAGGATTTTTTTTATCAGATCAGTCAATTGTTGGGGCATACAGCCAACATAACTGTCATTGCATTGTGCATGAATTTATCACCAACGTTGCTCAATTGTGTACAAGGCAGAATGTCTTTTTGAAAAAGTGACAGCATCCTGTAATGGAACATGCTAATCTCATCACCTCTGTATGCTAGCAACATCAAATGCTATGTATCACACATCTTAAGCATAGATAAGGATTATTTGCTGATGTTCTAACCTGCTAATGGAGGAAGTCAGTGAGGAAATTAAACTAACCACAAGTTTTCATGAGATAGTGGGAACTGCAGATGCTGGAGAATCCAAGATGATAATAAAATGTGAGGCTGGATGAACACAGCAGGCCAAGCAGCATCTCAGGAGCACAAAAGCTGACGTTTCGGGCCTAGACCCTTCATCAGAGAGGGGGATGGGGTGAGGGTTCTGGAATAAATAGGGAGAGAGAGGGAGGCAGGCCGAAGATGGAGAGAAAAGAAGATAGGTGGAGAGGGTATAGGTGGGGAGGTAGGGAGGGGATAGGTCAGTCCAGGGAAGACGGACAGGTTAAGGAGGTGGGATGAGGTTAGTAGGTAGGAGATGGAGGTGCGGCTTGGGGTGGGAGGAAGGGATGGGTGAGAGGAAGGACAGGTTAGGGAGGCAGAGACAGGTTGGACTGGTTTTGGGATGCAGTGGGTGGAGGGGAGGAGCTGGGCTGGTTGTGTGGTGCAGTGGGGGGAGGGGACAAACTGGGCTGGTTTAGGGATGCGGTGGGGGAAGGGGAGATTTTGAAACTGGTGAAGTCCACATTGATACCATTAGGCTGCAGGGTTCCCAGGCGGAATATGAGTTGCTGTTCCTGCAACCTTCGGGTGGCATCATTGTGGCACTGCAGGAGGCCCATGATGGACATGTCATCTAAAGAATGGGAGGGGGAGTGGAAATGGTTTGCGACTGGGAGGTGCAGTTGTTTGTTGCGAACTGAGCGGAGGTGTTCTGCAGAGCGGTCCCCAAGCCTCCGCTTGGTTTCCCCAGTGTAGAGGAAGCCACACCGGGTACAGTGGATGCGGTGTGGCTACCTCTACATTGGGGAAACCAAGCGGAGGCTTGGGGACTGCTTTGCAGAACACCTCCGCTCAGTTCAAACAAACAACTGCACCTCCCAGTCGCAAACCATTTCTACTCCCCCTCCCATCCTTTAGATGACATGTCCATCATGGGCCTCCTGCAGTGCCACAATGATGCCACCCGAAGGTTGCAGGAACAGCAACTCATATTCCGCCTGGGAACCCTGCAGCCTAATGGTATCAATGTGGACTTCACCAGTTTCAAAATCTCCCCTTCCCCCACCACATCCCTAAACCAGCCCAGTTTGTCCCCTCCCCCCCACTGCACCACACAACCAGCCCAGCTCTTCCCCTCCACCCACTGCATCCCAAAACCAGTCCAACCTGTCTCTGCCTCCCTAACCTGTTCTTACTCTCACCCATCCCTTCCTCCCACCCCAAGCCGCACCTCCATCTCCTACCTACTAACCTCATCTCACCTCCTTGACCTGTCCGTCTTCCCTGGACTGACCTATCCCCTCCCTACCTTCCCACCTATACCCTCTCCACCTATCTTCTTTTCTCTCCATTTTCGGTCCGCCTCCCCCTCTCTCCCTATTTATTCCGGAACCCTCACCCCATCCCCCTCTCTGATGAAGGGTCTAGGCCCGAAACGTCAGCTTTTGTGCTCCTGAGATGCTGCTTGGCCTGCTGTGTTCATCCAGCCTCACATTTTACAAGTTTTCATGACTTATTTTTAATGTGGAAGCTGTGCTGTGGTGATTGCATTGGTAATTTTCCAATGTTTTTGTTCAAAATATGAGGAAAGAATTAACTGAAGTAACTTTTTGCCAATTAGCTTAATAACTGTAGTGAACGTGAGGGACCAAATGGCCGCCTGCTTTTCTGTAAATGCTTTTATCAGCTGAACTCTCAAACTCTGCTTCAGTGTCCATTTCAGGGAGTTTCATGGATGATATGTCTCTGTGAGCTCTAGTGAGTTATCTCTTTCAATGCTGTGCCACTCATCTCATTAAATATGCACCATACGTCTGGTACCATTCTCATCCCTCTTTACTTGTTTCACTTAATCAGAACATGGCTTGCTAGGATTATGTGGAACATTCTAGTATGATTATACTACAGACCGCTAATCTAACCAATCCTACTGGTGGATCCTCATCTCTAGGTGCCACTGTCTGCTCTATGATTGCCCTTGTGGAAGAATATATTGTAGCGATTCTCTGTCTCTTCCAGTAATTAAATATAATTCTTAGACTTCTCAAGGAATAAAGGGATTCCAGTCTCAAGCAAGGAGCCTTTAAAAAGAAATGTCATCTGCTCTGGGGAATTTTTATATTGACAGACTTTGGAATACAAGAAGAAATGTTGTTCTTTCAGTTTCAATAATTAGATTCTGTATTATAAGTTAAATGCATTTTACTGCAAAGATAGGGATTTCTAGTGTAATAATCTAGAATGATTTCTTTGACAAGAGTCCTGAAAAATTGATTATAAATCTTCAAACTTTCGGAGTAAAATAAACACTTGCTTCTGGGCTGCTTTGATTGACAGGACATCTGATGTGGCCTTGTCAAATCTTTTTTATGTATTAGACCCCAATGTTTACATTTGCCACGATCCATTATTAACACTGAAGCCATCTATATGCCGAGCTGAGTTTCAAGCATTCCAGAACTACTTACCTCAACAGAATGCTATGTTCACGTTTTGAGTTAATTTTGAAACATTATCAAAGCACTATCCATGTTTTATATGATTCGTACTATAACTTCTTTTGCAACAGATGTACTACTTAAGGGGATTTAACTTCTTTTCAGTATCAAATGTGTTTGAGTGAGAGCCCTATTTGATCATTAGAAGTTTCTTTTTTAGTATTGAGGTGGCTTCTGATAATACACAACACATATTGAGTGAGTGATATTGGGGGGGCGAGCAGGGTGGATGGAATGAGGAATGGAGGGGAGTAATGGTTGCAAATTTAAGGATCTAGCATTCAGCATTAAAGTTTGGCCAGTGTCCCAGAAAAGAAAGGAGGCTGTTCAGCATGCTAGCCTTGATATCCTCCAGGGGTCCTGTTGTCACCTCAGGCCTGAATCTGGTATGCCCGTCTTTATTATGGATCTATCTCCACCTGCCCAGAGCACAATTAGGTCAACTGGTAGCTTTTTCAGCGAAGGTGGTCTGCTGAGTGAGGAAGTTTCCTGACCGGAGCTTTCCGCATCCTCTGAAAAGCCAGCCCATGTTATTTTAAATGCTCCAGGTGTTGATCACTTGAGTAATGAATACCTTATCCTGTGTTTTTATTCGTTTTAGTAATTTATTTTTTCTAAGCGTTGTATAGCATAAAAACTTCAACTTCATTTCAGAATGGGGAATCTTACTTAGATTGTTTAGAGTTTTTCAGGAATCGTTTTCATTTTTAAGAAAATAGAATGAAATATGCTCCCTTACATTTATCTGACAGGCAGTCACAATGTGATTTAGCCCACGGCATCAGTATTATCCAGAAAGAAAATGTTCCCTTAAACTGTCTGACTCCTTCTTCTGACTTGTACAATATTTTTGTGCCCAGAAAAGGTATTAAAAAAACACATCTTGGTTCGTAAGAGTACAATTAAATTTATCTGCCAGCATGTGTTTTCATTAGCATTTGCAATCCTCTAAGTTTTCCTCTTCTCCATTCCTCCCTTTCTGTCAAATATGACTGGAGGATTAGCTGATAATGTGAAACATATAGATGGCTGCATTTGTACCTTTTTGTGTGACACGGTGGCTCAGTGGTTAGCACTGCTGCCTCACAGAACTAGGGACCTTGGTTCAATTCCAGCCTTGGGTGACTGTGTGGAGTTTGCAAACAGTCCTCTCTCTCTTCTCTCCCCCCTCCCCCTCCCCCCACTGTGTCTGTGTGGGTTTCCTCCGGGTGCTCTGGTTTCCTCTCACAGTACAAAGATGTGCAGGCTAGGTGGAATGGCTATGCTAAATTGTCCGTAATGTTCAGGGATGTGTAGATTAGCTGGGTTATAGGGGATGGTTCTGGGTGGGATGCACTCAGGGTCAGTGCGGACTTGTTGGGCTGAAGGGCCTGTTTCCACACTGTCGGGAGTCTATGATTCTTTCACACAGCAGACCAAGCCTTGTGCAGCACAGTGAACTTCATTGATTCCGAGATAAATTAGTCATGGCATATCAGTAGAGTACTTGGACTGTGAATTACTTTCTTAAAAATTCCTCATCTGATATTAGTAGCAATTCTAAAATCCATATTAAGACTACTAGTTTTGAGATGTCAGAGGAGTAAGAAAATTAGCCCCAGTGAGGATCAGCATGTAACGATCACCCACAATACTAAGATTCATTAAACAACTAAACTGTATTTATAAGTTGCAGTATGGATATAGGGAAATTGGGATCATGGGAATTCTGTTAAAATGAAAGAATGAAGGCAGTATGACACTTTGCATAATTGTGAGAGATCTTAAGAAAACTGGGGGTGAGTTTTTTTAAGTAACCAGTTTTCAACTTGCAGAAATTGGGAGATACTAATAGTTATTGAAATGTAATGGGTGTGACAGAGCTGTACAAACAGATAAGGTGTAAAATCAGAATTGATCAAATGAAGAGCACTAACATTTCTCAATTAATTATTCTGCTGAGATAGTGAAGACACAGTTAATTATTATCAGCTGATGATGAGGTGGAGCTCATGCTGCCAGTAATATCAAGTGGAACATCATCAGCATATAAATGGATTTTTACCAGTGATGAGGGAAGAAAAATACTGAGAGGATTTGTTAAGAGATAGTAAGAAATGCCGACGCTCGAGAATCTGAGATAACAAGGTGTAGGGCTGGATGAACACAGCAGGCCAAGCAGCGTTAGAGGAACAGGACAGCTGACGTTTCGGGTCTGGACCCTTCTTCAGAAATGGGGGAGGGGAAGGGTATTCTGAAATAAGTAGGGGGAGAGGGGGATAGAGGATGGATAAAGGAGAAGATAGCTGGAGAGGAGACAGACAGGTCAAAGAGGCAGGGGCGGATCCAGTAAAGATGAGTGTAGATGGAGGGGATAGGTCAGTCCAGGGAGGATGGACACATCAAGGAGGCAGGATGAGGCTAGTAGGTAGGAGATGAGAGTGGGGCTTGAGGTGGGAGGAGTGGATAGGTGGGAGGAAGGACAGGTTAGGGAGGTGGGGATGAGCTGGGCTGATTTTGGGATGCAGTTGGGGGAGGAGAGACTTTGAAGCTTGTGAAGTCCGCATTGATACCACTGGGCTGCAGGGTTCCCAAGCGAAATATGAGATGCTGTTCCTGAAACCTTTGGGTGGCATCATTGTGGCACTACAGGAGGCCCAGGATGGAGATGTTGTCCAAGGAGTGAGAGGGGGAGTTGAAATGGTTCATGACTGGGAGGTGTAGTTGTTTGTCGTAAACTGAGCAGAGGTGTTCGCAAAGCGGTCCCCAGGCCTCTACTTGGTTTCCCCGACGTAGAGGAGGCCACAACAGGCACAGCAGATGCAATATTCCACATTAGGAGATGTACAGGTGAACATCTGCTTGATGTGGAAAGTCTTCTTGGGACCTGGGATGGGGGTGAGGGGGGAGGTGTAGGGAGAAGTGTAGCACTTGCTTTGGTTGCGTGGGTGTGGTGGGGCTGGAGGGGAGTATGGAGCGGACAAGGGAGCCACAAAGAGTGCTTCCTCCGGAAAGCAGATAAGAGTAGGGATGGAAAAATGTCTTTGGTGGTGGGGGGGGTCAGATTGCAGATGGCGGAAGTGTCAGACGATGATGCGTTGGATCCGGAGGTTGGTGGGGTGGTACGTGAGGATGAGGGGGATTCTGTTTTTCTTGTTGTTGTGAGCGGGGGTGTGAGGAATGAGTTGTGGGAAATGCGAGAGACACAGTTGAGGGCATTTTCAGCCACTGTGAAGGGGAACTTGCAGTCCTTGAAAGGATTTGTTAAGTTTTTTGATCCTGTGTTGATGATAGATTGGAGAGAAGAAAGCGCACATCTCAAAACACAATGAATCTTTTCACAACTAAATGAGACATAGCTAAATGTTCCTTATATTTGACACCATATAAGTTGTTTATGAATAAGCATCTTTTCTAGCCAGAAATTGCTCTGAGTCAGGAATCCTTACTTTTGTGACCCACATTTACTGGGTTCTTGTGCTTGCTTTCAACTCTATTTTACTAAAAAAAATGTGTGGTTAAGTTCTTATGCTTCTACTTTTTGTCCATTTTTGTTCTTTGGTTTCTCTCACAGCATTCTCTTATCAGATACCAAGTGATCTGTACCCATGTTGGGATAATTTGTCCTTATTGAATTAAGTGCACATGTGTTGTGTCTTCCTTCATTCACAACTGCCCATTTTCCTACTTCTTTCCCACCTTCACAGAATCACAGAATTATCACAATGGAATAGCCTATTGTTCACCCACTGGCCCTATTATCTATTACACTTTTCTTATCTAGCATCAATCTCCTGCCTTTCCTCATATCCCTGCACACCATTATTATCCGAGAAAATAATCCAGTGACCTCTTGTTTACCAGAGTGAACCTGCTTCCATCCCATTTCCAGACAGTGCATTCCAGACACTAACAACTCTTCTTTTTCTTTGTATTGCTCTCGCTTCATTTGCAGATCTCTTTAAATCTATGCCCTCTCATTTATGTTTCTCTTACAAGCAGAAATAGCTTCACCCTTTTTACTCTGTCTAGAATGTACATGTTTTCGAAAGCTGGAATCAGATCTCCTTGTCTCCAGGGAAATCAATCCCAACTTCTTAAATCAATTCTCACAGCTCAAGTTTCTCATTGCTGGAACCATTCTGGTAAATCATTTCTACACGATCTTCAATGCATTTGTATCTTTCCTATAATGTGGCACTTACATCTGTATGCAATACTTTTGCTGAGTTCGAACAAGTATTTTGTACATGTTCAACATCACCTCCTTGCTCAATTCTTGTCTGAAACCAGTAACTTGTATCAATTCTGGCTCAAGTTTCTAGAATTCTCCTTTCTGAATCACTCCAGGATTTGATACCAAAAAAGCAGTGATGAAACTCATGTGCAGTAGTGATGAAGTGCTGCATTGTTGGAGGTGTCATCATCTTTTGGGTGAAAAATTAAACGAAAATACCATCTGAGGTGGATGGTAGAAGTTTCCAAGGCACTATTTAAGAGAATATTAGGAAATTATCCTTAATGTTCTGGGCAGTATTTATTTCTCAGTATGAATGCATATCTGTCTTTGTTTTCCATCTCAGTTCATGTAAAAAATCAAATTGCCTGATCATAGTAAAATTGAGGTTTGTGAAAATTGTGGTGCATGAATTCGCATTTATGAGACCTACTGTACACAATGTTACCCCGTGAAGAGGGGTTAAAGAAATGTGGCCTGCATTTTTTATATTTTCAAAGAATGAAAGTGGTCTCATTGAAACTTGCAATATTTTTATAAGGTTGATGTGGGTGAGATGTTTATCCTGACCGATGAGTCTAAAACGAGAGAATGTAATCTCAAAATAAAGGACAGGTCATTTAAGCTTGAGATGTGGAGGAATTTCTCCACTTTGGTAGAATTCCAGAAGGATTTATACCAAAGACAGTTATAGAGTTGCAGAAATGAATGACACTGTATGTTATGGTGATAGTTGTTTTCTAGTCATAAGCATTGAGGGGGGAAAAAGACCCATTTTGTCAAAACTTTTTGCCTTGTACCATCAGGACAATTTACAGGAACACCACTTCTTGGGGGGGTGGGGGGGTAACCGTTTATATTGTGCAAGAGAAGAGAGCTGATTGGTTGACAAGTGGACTGCAATTGGAATTGCCATGGAGAATGCGCCCAATAATGCTGATGATAGTTAACTGCCAAATTTTGTATGAATTTGCCCTAGTTAGTTACGGTGTTGTCATGACAAATGAACTAGTGACTGGTTGTCACCAGTTTTGATGAGTTGAAATAGGTGCAGTATGCACTTTTTTCTGTTTGTAAAGCATCAGGCCCTGTGTATTAATACATGTCGCTTCTAGTACTTGCATGTTTGTCATATTTTCGAACCAAACTGACAGTCCCAAATTGGTTGTCAGCGTTAATCATTGCACATTTGGGATTATCCAAAGCTGTTTGTCTAATTTCACATGCACATTTAATTTTGGACACTGTGTTGTGGGTTTTGCAAGCATGGGCTGATTGAGTATGTTAAACATCTTTCTTGTTGTGAACTGCCAAATGGATGTGCTGTTTTGTATGATTTGCCAGTCTTTGGGACATATGGCCTACATGCTTGGCATAGCAACAGCATTGGAATTGACATGCTGAAATTACTCATTCATGTGACAGGCAGAATATCTGCTTGGTTTAATGGCAATCTTCTGTTAATGGCGAACACAACTTATGGTGAGAGATAATGGGAACTGCAGATGCTGGAGAATCCAAGACAACAAAATGTGAGGCTGGATGAACACAGCAGGCCAAGCAGCATCTCAGGAGCACAAAAGCTGACGTTTCGGGCCTAGACCCTTCATCAGAGAGGGTAATGGGGTGAGGGTTCTGGAATAAATAGGGAGAGAGGGGGAGGCGGACCGGGAGAGAATCCACTGTACCCGGTGTGGCTACCTCCTACATTGGGGAAACCAAGCGGAGGCTTGGAGACCGCTTTGCAGAACACCTCCGCTCAGTTCGCAACAAACTACTGCACCTCCCAGTCGCAAACCATTTCCACTCCCCCTCCCATTCTTTAGATGACATGTCCATCATGGGCCTCCTGCAGTGCCACAATGATGCCACCCGAAGGTTGCAGGAACAGCAACTCATATTCCGCCTGGGAACCCTGCAGCCTAATGGTATCAATGTGGACTTCACCAGTTTCAAAGTCTCCCCTTCCCCTACTGCATCCCTAAACCAGCCCAGTTCGTCCCCTCCCCCCACTGCACCACACAACCAGCCCAGCTCTTCCCCTCCACCCACTGCACCCCAAAACCAGTCCAACCTGTCTCCGCCTCCTTAACCTGTTCTTCCTCTCACCCATCCCTTCCTCCCGCCCCAAGCCGCACCCCCATCTACCTACTAACCTCATCCCACCTCCTTGACCTGTCCGTCTTCCCTGGACTGACCTATCCCCTCCCTACATCCCAACCTATACTCTCTCCACCTATCTTCTTTTCTCTCCATCTCCGGTCTGCCTCCCCCTCTCTCCCTATTTATTCCAGAACCCTCACCCCATCCCCCTCTCTGATGAAGGGTCTAGGCCCGAAACGTCAGCTTTTGTACAACTTATGGTGATACTGTTTTATAGCGCTGTGAAATAATTGGCTTCACCTATGTCTCGGACATTTGAGTTATAGAATCATAGAATCCCTATGGTGGAGAAGGAGGCCATTTGGCACAGCAAGTCCACACTGACCCTTTGAAAAGCATCCCACTCAGTCCTAGCCCCATACTCTATCTCTATTTCCCGTGGCTAATCCACCTAGCCTGCAAATCCCTGGAAACTATGGGCAATTTAGCATTGTCAATCCACATAATTTGCGCATGTTTGGACTGTGGGAGGAAACTGAACACCGGGAGGAAATCAGAGGACCACACAGACACAGGGAGAATGCGCAAACTCCACATGGACAGTCACCCAAGGCTGGTATCAAACTCTGTCCCTACTGCAGTAAGACAACAGTACTAACCACTGACTCACCATGCCACCCTGAGATTGTGCTACCAGGATAAACTAAGGTAGACTTGCCACATTCAGAGACCAAGGATTGACCACCTTAGGCCTTCTCATAAGTTTGCATGATGAACAGCGAGAAATGTATTGATCAAGGTAGCCGTTATCCCACAGGATGACTCACATGCACCAGATTACAACATCAAGGTGATATGGTGAGCAAAGTTGCTGCTAAAGCTAATATTATAGTGTATAGGATTTCTATAGTTCCAATGTATATATTCACCAGTGAAAGTAGGTTTTTGTTAAATTAGGACATTGAGGAAAGGAAACTTAGTGTATTGGTCCATTTCAAATGTCAGTTTGAGTGCAGGATGGAGCTCATTGAGACACGTAAGGACATTCTTGTATGCAGCTGCTGATTCAAGTATTACAAACATATCAAAGTATTGGAAATAGGCAAGTGGTGTCATTGCATTGAAGGCAGTTTCTGCATGAACCCAGGAAAAATGTTTGCAAGATCTGGACCTCGGAATCCGATGGCAACACCATCTGTTTGGGCGTATGTGGTGTTGCTGAAACTGAACTCAACTATGTGAGTTGCTGAGCTTATTTAATTTATGCAGTATCGCCGTATCTAGATTGCCATGACTTTGTGATGCGATGCAGGCATCTATGACACGCATGAGAAATATGGTGGTGAATAAGCTAGCAGTGACAACTGAGGACTGCATTTCTATCTATACACAAATTTTGTCTGGTCTTTGCAAATTTCTGGGAATCCTCCCACCATGCAATTGAAATATTTAATCAAAACTGGTTGTAGTAATTCACCCAACGATTTGGCCAGTTGATGTTGTCAACTGATCAGGGATAATAGGGTATGCAGGGATATCATTTCTGTGTGGTACTGGCAGTCCATTACAAATGTAGATACAGTGAAACAGGACAGACTCTGTCATACATATATGCCCTGAACTCATTGCTCTTTCAAAAGTGCAACAAATGCCTTTTTTTCTTTCTAAAAATGAAACCAACTTTATTTGTGATATCAACAAGCCAGACAGCTTCACACCCTTCAGAGAAAATCAGAGAAGAGGCTTGTACTTCATTTCAGTGAGCAGATGGGTTTTATTCGCTGGTAAGAAGAGCCCTGCATAATATCAGTGCCAGCCGCCTGAAGAGAACCAATTCACTCAATGCGCAGAAAGGTTCACTGCTTTGCAAAAATGAGGCCAAGACAAACCGTGAACTAAATTTCACAATGCTCGGGAGGAACCTGCCTGAGTTAAATTGGTTTTGAGTAAGGCTGTTTAGACATGCCCCAGTTCCAAGTCCAGTTAAGAATGGCATACACTTTGTTCATATCATTATACTACCTTCAAACTCATGAAGAAAATGTATTTCAGGCCTTCTGTCAGTTTTACTGCTGTGTATGATCATGTCCAGCCTTTGAGGCCTTGCAATGCCGTCACCCATTCGTGCTGCATGTGCGAAGCGGACAAGTTGTCCAGAATCCCTCAACCTAGACAGGACTTCAAGGATTCACCTGTATTCCGTGGGGGGCTGCCTTGTGGCAAAATATCAGGGAGTAGAGAATTTTGAACTCGCTAATAATCTCCCCGTTTGTGGGTTGAAAACGCACCGAAATCAAAGCCATGCAGAAGCACAAACCCCGCGCTTTCAGAAAGTACAGGATCAGAGAGATTTCGGTATGTTTTAGTGGCATTACTAGTTGTTGTTAATCATTGCCAAATTGCTTCTGTTTAAGTGAGTTTATGGCGCAAGCATGAGTCAAACTGGTACTGTCTATGGCGCTGTCATCTGTCGAAATAATCTAATAATATAAACGTGAAAAATGAAAGAAATTTGTATTTCAGACAAAGCATGGGATTACACAGTGCAAATTAGGAAGCCAAGATCATCATATATAAATATCCTTTGAATCTTACAACTATTTCACTTTAGTACAATCAATACATTTCAAAATGAAAATTAGTGTAGCTGGGTTTTAATGCATCCTTGAAGAAATTCAATGAAAAGATTAACTATTCTTAATTTACCTGAGAGTTCAACTGTGTATTAATTTTTTGGATTCAGACTTTATTGTATCTCTGTTTCAGTCATGCAAGTAGTCATTTGGTAGCATTGAACTTCAGTATTGTGGGAATGATGCTGGTGGAGAGTTGAGGGGAGAAACAGTGTAGACATTGGGGATTAGCATTGAATTGTTTGGTAGGCTGAGGGATCAACTTATGCTCCAATTTCCCATATTCCTATAAGTACTTATTCCATATAAGGCATTTTGAGATGTCTGATTACTGTGAGAGATATTTTGTAAGTGAACGTGCTCTCTCAGTTGTGCATCTTTCTTTCTCTCACATGAATGTGTCATCTGATTTTCATAGCTGTTTTTAAGAAAAAAAGGTAAAAGGGTTTTTCTGCCTTATCAATCTGTGTATATTGAAAATTAAATTTTAAAAGAGCAAATATCTCTCCAAGATAAACTTTGCCTGAGTGGCCTCATTTACACTGTACTGTTTCAGAGCTTGTTAAACTGGACCATTTCATTCACAACACATAGACTGGAGACATTCACATTTCACCTAACTATGGACAACACAGTGGGTCCTCCTAATGTTTTGGTGTCTGTTGAGTTCATCTTACTTTAACATTAAATGCAGCGTTTGAGAAACCAACTTCCTCAGCTGAAAGATGAGATATGAGTCTAGCTCCAAAGTCTAGACTAATCAACCCTTGTAGTTGGGAAAGATGGCTCATAATTCTGGTACAGACACCTCTACATGTTGAAATTTATGCAACTGACTGTACCCCTATCTTGGGGTGCAGAACGTCAAAAAGAAGACTTTGAGAAGCCACCCTTCAATCGAAACTGTGACAATGGAAGGACAAAGGGAGAAAGGTGTAAGGAAATCAGTATTATTCTGCTGAAGGTAAGTCTGGCAGAATATACTGAAACCACAGAACTGGTGAAGAATAAGGAAACTTCCCTCTCTTCTATATTCTGCTGACCTGAAGAACCTACCTATACAAAGTGACCTTTTCACTTGAACAATAGTGTACTCAGGTAATTGTACTCCAGTGGTGTATCATTTGAGATGTATTGGGACTCCCTTCATAAATATTCTTTTTGTCCAAGCTGTAGTTGTTTCAAAGTCGGTATCTGTAATTTCTTGTCGATGACTGACTGTATCTTCTTTATCCCGGTTGAAGCCTCATTCTAACATGTAACGTCAACATGTAACAAACTAATCTTTAACTTGCTTAAACAAAAATTTGATTTCTGATCCACTTTACCTTGAAGCATTGCAAATTATAAGGGGGCTAGTTGACCAAGTAGTGGACACGCCTGCTGGTTGTGACACTGTTTTTTCCTTCCTTGTACTCCTTCCCCCACCTTCCCCAGGTCCATTACAGTTTTTGGGATCAATGGTTGGATATCTTTTCCATTCTTTGAATGGATGTTGGCTGACCTATTGAATGTTTCTAGCGTTTTTGTTTGCACTTTCCAGCAACTGTCAAACAATGTTTTTTGTTCATCAGCTGTGCAACATCCTAGTCAAGTTATTTTATTCTTATATTTTATTTTACTTCAAGACTTCAATGTTTACTTTCTTAACCATTTAATTTTCTGTAAATTTATTGCCTTGACACACCTCAGTGATGTTCAAATAATTGTTCCTACATTTCTGGTCTCAAGGGTAAAAGTAGAACTAAAACAAGGTACAAGCTAATTTGCATTTGTTACATTATGGTGTTTACTTTCTACTTAAATTTCATTTGAATGGTATAGATACATACCTTAATATTGTTAACATAAGATATCATAAAGTCCCTCAAACTAAGGCATCATTGCAGTCACAAAGTAATAATGAGAATTAAAGTATAATTGGTTGATGTCCCATGTGAGCGTGTCACTTAAATAGCAGTTTTGAATTTCAAAGCTGTTTTCGTAGAATTGCTCTCAGACCTCAAACAATTGGAAATTGAAGCCTTTTGGATGTTGAAACCACTCCTGGAAGATTTTTGTTAAAGTTAAAATGCAAGCAGGGATTTTGGTAATAAAATGGGTAGTTATATGCCAACTAGAGACATAGAAGATTCTAACAAAAACATTTGATTGATCTAGATTGATCAGCACCTGTGAGAGTGAATAGGTAAATAATTTTTGTATAAATTTTAAGGTAATGCATTATTAATCTGTTTAATCACAGGTAATTACCAGCCTGCTGGCAAACTTTCAGCATGTTTTTATGTTTACATCTAAATTCCATTGTTTTTCCTTTTTTTTGTCAAGATATAATCAAACATAAATTGCATTTAATTTTCCTCTGCAATACTGGTTACACAAGACTTAACAAATCTAATGGAGATAAACAGCCGACTTAGTGAATACTGATAAGAAATTAAGGATCTCTCTGGGCTGTGAATATCTCATACCTGCTTGTGCTTTTCCATTCTCTGACTACATTTATGCTGATTTAAAGTACAGAACTGAAACCATTTAGAGAGAGTTATACAGCAATTCTAGCTTAGAAGTATTTTGACTTGCTATATAGAATTAATGATAACGAAATGTAAGGCTGGATGAAAACAGCAGGCCCAGCAGCATCTCAGGAGCACAAAAGCTGACGTTTCGGGCCTAGACCCTTCATCAGAGAGGGGGATGGGGTGAGGGTTCTGGAATAAATAGGGAGGGAGGGGGAGGCGGACCAAAGATGGAGAGAAAAGAAGATAGGTGGAGAGGAGAGTATAGGTTGGGAGGTAGGGAGGGGATAGGTCAGTCCAGGGTAGATGGACAGGTCAAGGAGGTGGGATGAGGTTAGTAGGTAGGAGATGGAGGTGCGGCTTGGGGTGGGAGGAAGGGATGGGTGAGAGGAAGAACAGGTTAGGGAGGCAGAGACAGGTTGGACTGGTTTTGGGATGCAGTGGGTGGAGGGGAAGAGCTGGGCTGGTTGTGTGGTGCAGTGGGGGGAGGGGACAAACTGGGCTGGTTTAGGGATGCGGTGGGGGAAGGAGAGATTTTGAAGCTGGTGAAGTCCACATTGATACCATTGGGCTGTAGGGTTCCCAAGTGGAATATGAGTTGCTGTTCCTGCAACCTTCGGGTGGCATCATTGTGGCACTGCAGGAGGTCCATCATGGACATGTTCCCAATTCCTCAGCCTCCGCCGCATCTGCTCCCACGATGAGGCATTCCACTCCCGCACATCCCAGATGTCCAAGTTCTTCAAGGACTGCAACTTGCCCCCCACAGTGGTCGAGAACGCCCTTGACCGCGTCTCCCGCATTTCCCGCAACACATCCCTCACACCCCGCCCCCGCCACAACCTCCCAAAGAGGATCCCCCTCGTTCTCACACACCACCCCACCAACCTCCGGATACAATGCGTCATCCTCCGACACTTCCGCCATCTACAATCCGACCCCACCACCCAAGACATTTTTCCATCCCCACCCTTGTCTGCTTTCCGGAGAGACCACTCTCTCCGTGACTCCCTTGTTCGCTCCACACTGCCCTCCAACCCCACCACACCCGGCACCTTCCCCTGCAACCGCAGGAAATGCTACACTTGCCCCCACACCTCCTCCCTCACCCCTATCCCAGGCCCCAAGATGACTTTCCACATTAAGCAGATGTTCACCTGCACATCTGCCAATGTGGTATACTGCATCCACTGTACCCGGTGTGGCTTCCTCTACATTGGGGAAACCAAGTGGAGGCTTGGGGACCGCTTTGCAGAACACCTCCGCTCAGTTCGCAATGAACAACTGCACCTCCCAGTCGCAAACCATTTCCACTCCCCCTCCCATTCTTTAAATGACATGTCCATCATGGGCCTCCTGCAGTGCCACAATGATGCCACCCGAAGGTTGCAGGAACAGCAACTCATATTCCGCTTGGGAACCGTGCAGCCCAATGGTATCAATGTGGACTTCACCAGCTTCAAAATCTCCCCTTCCCCCACCGCATCCCAAAACCAGCCAGTTTCTCCCCTCCCCCCACTGCACCACACAACCAGCCCAGCTCTTCCCCTCCACCCACTGCATCCCAAAACCAGTCCAACCTGTCTCTGCCTCCCTAACCTGTTCTTCCTCTCACCCATCCCTTCCGCCCACCCCAAGCCGCACCTCCATCTCCTACCTACTAACCTCATCCCACCCCCTTGACCTGTCCGTCTTCCCTGGACTGACCTATCCCCTCCCTACCTCCCCACCTATACTCTCCTCTCCACCTATCTTCTTTTCTCTCCATCTTCGGTCCGCCTCCCCCTCTCTCCCTATTTATTCCAGAACCCTCACCCCATCCCCCTCTCTGATGAAGGGTTTAGGCCCGAAACGTCAGCTTTTGTGCTCCTGAGATGCTGCTGGGCCTGCTGTGTTCATCCAGCCTCACATTTCGTTATCTTGGATTCTCCAGCATCTGCAGTTCCCATTATCACATATATAGAATTAATGTTTCTTTCAATTCCTTGTTTGATAGGAGCATAGTGGAATAAGAGCTGGGAAGTGGCAAGGTAGGATAGGTCTCGAAAGAGCTGGTGCAGATTATGTTATGCCTCACATCTAAATGCAATGAACCATTAAGAGAGATGCTGATGATATCATCATCGTAACATGTGACCTGAGGGTACAATGTTCTCAGTTTCAATTTAGCTGTGGCTTCTTGATGCCTGATATGCTGATATAAGTTTGCTGTTGTTTGTAACCAAATAGTTGAGTATTAATCTAGAAAAGCACAAATAGGGATGAAATTTTCACATTCCAAAAAGAGAGATCCTTAATTTCTTGTCAATAGTCACTAAGTAGACTGTTTGTCTCCATTAGATTTTCTAAGTCTTGTGTCACCAATGTAGCAGAGGAAAGTCAGATCACAGTTAATGATGTCTAAGATGGTGGTGGAGTAGGGGAGCTGAGCCTGGACTTGTCTGCTCCTATCAGCTTTCTTTAATTTCTTTTCCTTTCTTGTTCTTTCTATGTGTGCTCTTTTTCTTTGTTTCCTTTTTAAAGACTGGAGAATGCCATATGAAGGAGGAGGCCTCTGGTGGCAGTGGCAGCAATGACAGGGCAAGCGAGACATGGCTCTACCCCAACCCAGGGGATCCTCTTGAGCATAGAACAGACCTTGGGCTCACTTCCCTGGCTCCAAGGCACCTGCAGGAGCAGAAGCATCAGTAAAAGGGGTGGACGGGAGATTTGGTGGCAGCGTCCGAAGGAGCATTGGATGGCGAACAGGCCATCCTGACCCAGTACAAGGTGATTTACAGCGGCCTAGCATGGCGTTCTTTGGAGGTTTCTGGCCCTGTATTCCAGCAGGCTGGTGTGGTGGTCTTGTCCCGGCACGGCGATCTTATCCAGGACTGGTGGTTTCGGCCTGGCATGACGGTCTTCCATGTAAGCTTCTGGCCAGTATTCTAACAGCCTGGTGTGGTGGTTTTGTCCCAGAATGGACAGTCTCATTCCAGGTGCATCTTTAGGGTACTCCATTGTTCCTTAATCAGCTTTTCTAAATCCTGGAGCCATTAACCAAACTGTGATGAACTTAGTCTTGTTTTTTACTTTATTTTTGTGTATGTCTAATAATTTAGGTGCAGTGGTGTGGCGACTTATAAAACCTTTCACTGAATTTGCCATGTACAAGTACACATGACAATAAATTTCTATTCTACACTGGTGTGCCTGATACTGTAAAATATGTATTTACCATAAATTATAACAAATAGTGTGTAAAATCTTTTCGTACTCTTACCGGTGTCTAGTGCTTGTGTTGTTAATGGAACAAACATCAGTCGTTCCTCATCAGGTACAAATACCCTGCTGGAATGAAAAGTCCACATCCATGATTCTATGATTTTTGGGGGAGCTAGCCAATTGCTTTTGACTTCAATTACCGTCCTCCCTCACTTACAATCGTTGCTCAGTCTCATTTACAGTTGCAGGTTCTCTACATATGGAATTTACAAACTATCAAATTATATCCTTGTAAATTTCCATACAGATGTTTCATTGCATCGCTCCAAGTTCCTCCTGAAATATGGTGATGCCTTAGTCAGTGGAATCCAGCTTTCCATTAGAGCTGTTAGTGGTAACAGTGTAAGTTTTATTGTCAATCCGTCTGTATTTTGAATCTGCTAATACTACTTGTCATGCTGCATGGGTAATCTGACCAAATTATTGTGCAAAGTGCAGATGATTATCAATATAACAAGCAAAAACCTTACCAATTTTTGGCTAACCGGGGAGGATCCTAATTTTTGGACACCCGGCATCACAGCGTTTTCTTCAAGTATTTTTGGATTCTTTGTTGCACTAAAGGTGCAATATAAATGTATGCTGTTTGGATTTTCTGTTGTGTTGCATGTAATTGAATAAATCATATTCTAAAATTTGAGTAGTGATTTTCAGCAAAGGATAGTGTACAGGCTGACATTCTCTGAGATTTAAGACTGGCTGTATATGCTAATATAGTTCACTTTTTGGTCAATTGCAATGAGCAAAATTTGTTTGAAAAGCTTTAAATGTTCATAATTTCTCAATATTTTCTCCCCAAGAAAGGACAATTGAAGTGCAAATCACATATCCGTATTGATGAAGTGGAGCTTTTTTCTGTCCTCAAATGAATTGGGGAAAGATTTTCCTCATGTGCTTGGTGCCGCAAAATCATCATTTTTGAAAATAATGAATTTATGATTCTGCTATATGAGGCACTGAAAAGAAAACTTTACGGTCTGTGGTTGGAGTGGGGTTGAGGAGCTTGTCTCTGCATTTGCTCTGTGATGCCTGATAGTGAGTCATTTTGTACTAATACGGCATAGAAATTTAGAAAGTTTTATTCTTTGTACCTACATACTATTTCATCTGATGATTATCAGAAAATGGCCAGTGTTATTTTCACAGCTAGTGCTGTTCATTTACTGGTTGGTCTTTTGCTGCTTTTTAATTTCTGCTTTTTGGCCCAGAGAAGATTCCCCGTAGGTGTTCATATAAGTCACTTAACGTGAATTTCCTTCTTCATAGCTCTGAACATAGGAGGTGAAAAACATACTCCAGATGTTTATATCTTCCCTCAGTTCTTGGTATTGTTTTGCTATTTGCATGTGAGAAAAACAAAAAATTACAAATGGAGGATGAGATAATCCATTCTTACACATAATGGAAAGTTGTTGCTGGGGAAGCAAATTATTGGAAGGTAAGAAATGACATATATGCTTTCCCCTATATAAATACAGGGCACCAGTGATTTTTTTTTGAGTTATGCATTTTCTTAAAAATCTAGATGTTCTTGAACTTACAGTTCTGACACACATGCTAAACTACTTATAGTGACTAAAGTGAAGGTCCTGAGATTCTTTAGAAAAAGAAAATATTGGATTGATACATGGTTGAAGCATGGTCTGTTATGGAGGAAATTGTAGACGAGTAGTTTAACATAAGCTTCATAATTATGGAAGTCTAAAAGCAGTATTGTTCAAAGTAGAGATGTAAGTATTGAGTTATGATCATTCCAAATTACATTTGAAGAACGATTATATTTTGTGTACCAGTAGGTAGGCATCTTAATCTGCAGCGTGTGTAGGAGTTAATACAGTATTGTTGCATCCTACTTGGGAGTGGTGCATGAAACATAGAAGGCAACAATGATGCAGCGATAGCTTTTGTCTTGTAGAGCATGTATAGTAGATGGTATGTCTGCAGCCTGACCCTGCATTGTGTCATTGTCTAAGGGCCTCGTGTGGGATTTTTGACCAGATGGCCAATTAGTGACTAGGGTACGCTCCTGAGACTGGAGGAAATAATTGGAGGCTGGAAATGTTGATAAGAGAAGTGTGATAATTTTCAATTTATGTATGGAATCAGTGATACCTCAGTAGTTCTGATACAGTGTTTGGTGTGCTCGGCGCACTGGTTTGTTAGCTCGCAGATGTTTCATTACCCTGCTGGGTTACATCATCAGTGCAGCCTCCGATGAAGCGCTGTTGTGTTTTCACACCTGATATATAAACTCTGGCGTATGTTTGATTTGATTACCGTATTTCTGGTTTTCTTTCACAGTGGTGTATATATAGAGTCCGGTACTATGTGTTTGTTGATGGCCGCCTTGGTGGAAAACTAGGCCTCTAGGAATTCCCGTGCATGCCTCTGTTTGGCCTGCCCTGGGGTCCTGGTGTTGTCCCAATCGAACAAGTGGTTCCTCTGGATGATGTTACTGATGATATTACCCAACAGGGTAATGAAATGTCTGTGAACTAACAAACACCAGCTTGGCGAGCGAACCAACCACAGTGTCCACAACCCAAGCTACAAATCTACTCAAGAACCTTGGTTGGTATGCAGCTAATTTGCACAGGAGTCAGACATTAGCATTTTAAAATATCAGCGTCAGATTTGGGGGAGTTGATGGACAAATTCGCCACCAAAAGTCTCCAAAACACCTGGTCATGGAAGTGACCAATGAAGAAATAGTCATCACAGTAAATACAAAGAACTGAACCAGTCAGATGCTGTCAGAGATAATGGGAACTGCAGATGCTGGAGATTCCAAGATAATAAAATGTGAGGCTGGATGAACACAGCAGGCCAAGCAGCATCTCAGGAGCACAAAAGCTTGCTGTGTTCGGTCAGAGGCTGGTATTCTGTACAATTTCAGCTCAAAGCTTGCGATAAATGGGAGAAAT
Organism: Stegostoma tigrinum; assembly: GCF_030684315.1. Taxonomy (NCBI): domain Eukaryota; kingdom Metazoa; phylum Chordata; class Chondrichthyes; order Orectolobiformes; family Stegostomatidae; genus Stegostoma; species Stegostoma tigrinum. The sequence continues at coordinate 59,560,841 of NC_081355.1, forward strand.
AAACAAAACTATCACTAGCTCTATTTTACCTCCTAGAATGCATTACCTCATTTCTTCACACTGTATTCCATAAACCAGGTTTTTGACCGCACGCTTAACCTGTTTACGTCCCACTGCAGACTCTATCATCCTCACTACCTGCCTTTCCACCTAATTTTGCAAACTTGGCTATAGTACATTCACTTCCCTCATCCAAGACATTACTATATATTGTAAATAATTGTGGCAACAGCACTAATCGCTATGGCATGCCATAGTTACAGGTTGTCATCATAAGTGACCCCCATATCTCAATTCAGTCTTCTAATGTTAGCCAGTCCTCTTTCAATGCCAATATTCTGCCTCCAACACCAAGGGCTCTTACCTTACTAAGTACCATAATATGTGGCACCTCACCAAATATCATTTGGAAACCCAAATGTATCACAGCTATTGTTTTCCCTTTTATCCTGCTTGCTACTACCCTAAAGAATTATAATAAATTTGCTTGCATGATTTCCCCTTCATGAAGCCCTGCTGACTCTGCTTGATCATATTATGCTTTTCTAAATGCTTTGCAATTAGATCTTTTATAAAAAGACTCTACGTTTTTTCCTAATTTCAGAAATTAAGCTAGATGGCCAGTTTTTGTCTCCTCCACTCTCGAAATAAAGATGTTACATTTGTGGTTTTACAATCCTCTGAGACTTTTCCAGAATCTAAGGACTGCAAGTTTACTACCAGTGCAGCCATTATCTTCTGTGGCTGCTTTCTTCTAATGTCCTAGGATGCATCCCTTCGGGTCCAGGGGACTTAACTGTCTTTAGCCCCATTAGTTATCCATCAGTTTTCAGTAGTGATACCCTTTACGTTTATTTTGTCTGGGATTATAATGAGTATCTTCTACTGTGAAGACATGCAAAGTATTTATTCTACTCTTCTGCCATTTCCTGGCACCCTATTATTATTTCCTCAGAGTGTTGAGCTATGTTCACTTGGGCTTCCATTTTCCTTTTTTTCTATTTTTTAAAAAGGTCTTGCTGTCTGTCTTTATATTACTTGGAAGTTTGCCCTCAAAGTTTATTTTATTTTTGTTGAAAATAAATACTGCAGATGCTGGGTATTTGGAAAAGAAAATGAAAACACTGGAGAAGCTCAGCAGGTCTGGCAGCTTCCTCAGTTCTGGACTCAAAATTTTAACTGTTTTCTGTGCCAGACCTCCTGAGATTCTGCAGCATGTTGTCTTTTGGTTGTAAAATGTTGTTCATGCTTAAAACAAGTCTTCATAGCCAACCCACTGGGCCATTGGTCGAGCCAAACGTTGGTGACATATTTTTGTTCTCCTTTCTGCTCTTGCTCTATTTAGATGAGCTAATTATGAATTGCTGGCCATGGTGCTGCTGTGGACTGAGTCAATTACTCTATTTCATGAACGCACACAGTAACCTGCCTGGTGACGTTATTGACTAGCCTCCTGCACTGTGCATCCACAGTTTCCAGGTGTCTGTGTAGCATAGAAATTTTCTGATCAGCCTGGTCTGAGATTCAACCCAGGACTCCTGGCTCAGAGGTATGGACACTATTGGTAAAGTACAAGAGCCCCCTGTTTCATGGACAAATCTCATCGGCAGAGTTAATATCCCTTGGTTTATGAACGCGTGCTTGCATGTCCTTTTACATCTAGGAGGGAGACCAGCGTTTGTTATCTGTCTTTCTGACCAACTTCTTACCATAGATATAAGTCCATTTAACTGAGTAATGCTCTTTATTGATTACTTCTGCAATGTTTCTGAATTTGGTGATATCTATGATGTACAGTAGATTTTCTTTTCTTTATTCATTCACCGGATAAGGGCGTCACTGGCTAGGCCAGCATTTGTTGCCCATTCCTAATTGCGCAGAGGGCAGTTATGAGTCAGCCTCATTGCCATTGGTGTGGAGTCACATGTAGGCCAGACCAGGTAAGGATGGCAGTTTCCTTCCATCCAGATGGGTTTTTCCAACAATTGATTCATGGTCATCATTAGACTTTTATTTCCAGATATTCATTGAATTAAAATTCCACCAGCAGCTGTGGCGGGATTTGAACCCAGGTCGCCAGAACAATACCTGTGTCTCTGGACTAAGAGCCCAGCAATAATACTATTAGGCCATTGCCTTCCCCAAGATTAGTTTACAACATCCATCTGCTTGTATCTGGAAGAAGTCTGCTCCTAAGCCTGTAGTTGAAACATTGGAAAGGATGACATTTGTCGAGGCCTAGGGTGTCTGTGTGTGTTATTGGCCTGTATTTGCCATTGGCCAAGCATTAAGTTAAACCAGCATAGATGGGAATTGCACATAGGGACAATTTGGAAATGCCATCCTAGCAGATTCTGAAGGAATTGCCCAGAAAATTGAAGATTTCAAGAACCAATTCCTCCATATTTAAAACCCTCCAAAAGTCTACACCTAAATTGGAGACTTGAGAGGGTTTCGATGAAATTGAGTAAAATAGTTACTCAAGAAAAGTTGGACTATTAAATACATTGTCCAGAACCTGATTAACTATTCAAGGGACTGCATACTTACCTCTCTCATTCCCAACTATAACTCTCCTAAACCTTTAACATTCCTCGTACCTGTGCTGCAATTCCGCTGACATGCCTACTACCAGACCTGACCCAACCCTGCCATCACCTGACTGGCCACCCACCCTTCCCAGCAGAACTGGCTTCTCCCGTCTCCCTGACTTACACTAAAAGTTGTGTTACTGAGCTTGCCATTTTGGACCTTGGCACCCTACTCTTGTGTCACCCTTTCCCTCTATTCATCTGGTATTCCATGCCTAGCTCTTCACTTGGCATCCTCGCCCTAGCACACTCCCAACCTGGCACCCTGCTTAACTGGCTGTCTACTTTAGATCCATCTGTTATCCTACATACTTGGCTTCGTACTTAGCTGTGTCGCAACTCTGCCCCCATCTGGCATCTTACCCTCCCAGTACCCTACCATCACATTTGCTTTATGTACTTATACTTTGACAGTAACTGTCATTGTGATTGTCAGCGCCGTTAAATATGGCAGCTGCTGACTGCTGTGAAAAGGGCCAATGGTTTGCCTTCCTCTAACAGTTCTGCCTGTACTTTTCTGAAGCAGGCGAAAATGCAATCTCCTGTCAGTAATGCAGAGCTCTCTCTTTCCCCTTTATAAAAGGAAAGGGCAGGAGTGACGATCTGAGAGACTTCTTGGAAAATCCGGCCCAATGTCCCCACCCCTCTGAAAACCATTCTCCTGATGTTGGTTCCAACACTATCCTTGAGTCTTCCATATGACATGTCTCAAAGATTCTACTGTAGTCAAGTGAATCAAAAATTTGAGCAACTGATTTAATTTCCCAAAAAATGTTTGCAAGTGTTGAAATGAATTCAGAGTGGGATGCTGTCGAATAGCTTGGTTTTCTGTATCTGCCATTCTCCCAACACTGTTGACAGTGTGTTCCAATGAGTGAATAGAGTCTTTGGAGAATTCACATTGTTGTTAAGTACCTATGAGCGTGTGTTTTCAACCATTATTCACCGTCTGATAATACAATCACACTCGATTCTGTATGAAGCTTGAAATTAGCGAGATGTCCTTTGAGATAAATATCTTCTCATGAAAAGGCTTGGCCTGGATCACCTATTCCTTCTAAGAACACTTCAAGAATTTCTTCTATTGTAGACTGGTCGATCTCATTAATCTCTTTGTTTCGGTAGCAATATGATTGCTTTTCTGTGACTGTATGCTGCTTTGACACATGTTTTATAAGTGGCTTAAAGTGTACTAAAAAAACATTTCTTTCTAGAAGCTGGACACTATTTGTCCCTGTCAGGTTTCTCCACAGCACAAATGAGGGAAGATCTTTAGTATTACCGATGTGTCTTACACAGCGTACTACTTACACTTTTCTGTTGTAGTTTTGTAACTTAAGACTGATTGATAGGTATTGACTGATCACCTGTGATGATGTTGATTTTCTTCTTTTAGAATTGATTTGTGCAGCTTCCAGACTGCAGCTTCACTCATCATCATTATGGCTTTCTCTAGAGCCAAATCTTATTTTAATTGGAATAAATGTGATATAGACTCATCAGTAATTCAGACAATTGTTTCTCATGAACTCTGACATTAAAACAGCATAGTTGTATTTTTCACTAATCTAGAAATTATTGTTGGCATCCCAGATGCTGAACTCATTTGTTAAACATTGCTTTTTCAATGGTTTTACTTACTCTGTGGTTAATAAAAAGAAAAAAGTTGCTAAGGCCTTTTGTAATTCTTCAAAAGTACCCATTGCTTCTTTTAACCCTTAGTGAGCTGTAATGTCATCAGCGATACTCCCAGCTATGTGGAGAAGTGTATTCACTTATTCAGCTTCTGATTTACGACCTAATTTGGAAACGATGTGGCTAGTTCACTTTGATTCCTCGTCAATGGTTAGAAGTCGCCACAACATCATTTCAAATAAAAGACCGGATGAGAAGATAAATTTGAAATAGATGTTGATACATTGTGGAGGTGGAAGAACATGGCAGGTAAGGCAGCATCAGAGGAGCAGGAAAGTCACTGTTTCGGGTCAGAACCCTTAAAAATAGGTGTGCCTGGTTATAAATACGTTGCTGTTTGCTACCCCCTACTGTGTGTTTAAACATGTGACACATTGGAAGGTACTATATAATTGGAGGTTTTCCTTGTATTTATCACTCTGACCCATGACATGGGTGATCAACTTTGGGGTTTTTTGTGCAAAGTTTGAAGGAGCTGAAATATTAGTCATCAGAACTAGACCTCTAGCACAAGGGTGAACCAGAGATACATTTCTTGTTGCTTTGTATGTCTTTCACTAACTGGACTATTGTCATTGGTTTGTAATGGCAAGGACTTCAAATTCTGGAAACTAAGCACTGATTGTCAAAAGCATCAGTGTTTGTCTGAGAGAAATTATAGGATTGTCTTGTAATGAGGTTCAAATCGCTCGTGGTATACAGTGTCGATCTTCTATTTGATTCTAGTCTGAAGGGCCTGAAGAAGGGCCACTGGACCTAAAGTGTCAACTCTGCTGTCTGTCCACAGATGTTGCCAGATTGCTGAGTTTCTCCAGCTATTTCTGTTTTCATTTGATTTCCAGCATCTGCAGCATTTTTATTTAACAACTGTTGACTGTCTGTAAAGATGGGTGTTGTTTCTATATTTCATAACAATTATGCCATACTTCCACAAAACAGATTTTGAAACTAAGTTTATAAATGCCCTGTGTTCTGATAAATAGCTATTACAGAAATTTGGCTGACAGGGGGACAAGACTGACAGCTTAATGTTCTGGGTTTTTGATGCTATAGGAATGATAGAAAAGGAGGCAAGAAAGGAGGTGGCATGGCATTTTGGATTAAGGAATATATTACTGCTGTAACTAGGGAAGATATTTCTGAAAAATCATCCAGTAAAAATGTATGGGTAGAAATTACAGTTAAGAAAGGAATGGACAAGGCGGATAGAGTTAAAGCCCAGAATCAACTAGATCATAAATAATGGTGGAGAAGCCTCCACAGAATGTTAAAGGTTTGGATGGTGAAGAATTGTCAAATATGCTCACATATTCCATCACACTCCTGACCTCGGACTTGTAGACGGTGCATTGGTTTTGAGTAATCAGGATGTGACTCACTTGCCACAGTATCCCGAGCCAGTGACCTGCTCTTGTAGCCACTATAATTACGTGGCTAATTCAACTTGCTGAAAAATCAGTTAAAAATAAATGACTATTTTTGCTTAATATGATCATCTCCATAGTATGTATTACTTCAAGTTTGTGCTCTGCAGTGATGCTTTCCCAACTCAAAGGGTTGTGAATGTTAGGATGTATCCGTTGATAAATCTTCCATCATAGATTATATATTTTTGATCATTGGGGAGAATGTATAGTTCGTTCCTGATATAATCTATGGTGCTTTTGTAGTGAAAGTGGTTTACATTTTGTCGTGCAGAACAGCTTTGTTCAAGTTTTTACGTTCCTCAGGTATTTTGAGGAATTCTAGATCAGCGCTAGAATTGATGATTTGCAACTTTTCCAGAAGGCTATTCCACTTATGCAGCTTTCTTTCCTCTGCAATTGTCAATTTTTTACCCACAGTAATCTGCATTTGTTTTAATAATAGGAAAATCAGAATTGGGAGATGCAAAGATCAAATACATGTGTGCAAATGTGATGCACTTTTCCAACACAACTGAAAAGTATTATTATTCAGCTGATCAGATTGTATTGACCTATTTAGCTGAATTCAATGGACTTTTTCCCAAGACTATTAACATCCTGAGTGCTGTTGATGAGCTAATTCATAATTCATGGGCTGGAGGACACATGTTCAATTGTTGTATGCCTTCATAACCAATTAGCGTTTGTGCATAACATTGAACTGCTATCAAATGAGTATGCTGAGTCTGTGTTCTTCATTGGTTGAAAAATCAGCCTTGGGAACCCAGTTACCACTTCTGATTTTATTTTGTAAGAATCTTGCTACCAGCTTCACAGTGGAAAAATAGAGTGGAATATTGAGATGGAAGAGTTGATGATACAGCATTTTTTAAAAGGACAAAGTATTTCAAATAGTTTAAAAAGATAGACAATAGAGAAGGAAGATGGATTTTTTCGGATATGTTTCATATTGGCTGTTTGAGAATGAAAATGTTGTGAAGTAGTGTTAATGACTACACAAGCACATTAAAGAGTTATTTTTCATTGCTATAGGGTTGCATTCGTACTTTAAGATGTTCGGTAGCTTTAATATTTATATTTATCATTTACATCACTGAACTAAATGCCATAAAGAATTATTTGGCCTTATATGAGCTGGAATTTATTTGTACATACTGTTTGTATATAGATTAAAGTAGTTATCTAAATGGGAAAATGCAAAATTTAAAGTTTCTATGTATGATATGGCTGGTCAATTCAACAAGTATGAAAAGTTGAAAACCAAATTGGAAGAAACTTCTTTAATCTTTAAGATAGGTACAGCAAGAGGAAATATATTCTGTTTTGTTTATTAAAATGTACAATCAAATATGTGTAACATTTTAAAATGTTTCTGCAGGTTTGAGTATTACATTTAAGAATATATATTGTACTACAAGTGCAATTATTTAAAATTCTGGTTGATTCAGATGACGCTGTGTTATGGGTTGGGAAATTTATCTCTCATGGTATACCACCGTAATTCCACCCATTTTATGATCAATAGTTTAACCTCCTCCTGTGATCATTTATAATCAATTAGCAAAATTTGCAATTGTTTTGGAGGCAGTACGGACATACAAGTTCATCATGCAGAAAAATATATACAAACATAAGATCTGTAATATGTTATAACAATGAATATTTACACCAGAAGCAAATTAAAGATGAGTTGCGACTTCAGAAGCTTTAGTCCAAATGCTGTTGCAGCAAGAAATCTTGGACATATTGTATAATTTCAGATTGTCTTAAAATGATACCAACCATGTGCTGTATACAATTAAAATTGATTCCTTCTTCTCTTTCACAGAGACAAAAGTGTGTGAACATTGACATCTCTTCTGACCTGATAGTTTTATCTCTGGTTACTAGTATTCTTTAATCGTGTTAAATCTGGTCAAAGAGGAATGCAGTGTGTGTGCCAATTATGCTGAATTGGTCCTCTGTTTAAAATACTTGGAATATAATTTAGTCATGAATGTGTAAGCTGATCCCATAACAAAACAGAATAACGCACCTGTTCAGAATGTTGCAACTTAACTACATTGGGGTCAGGCCTGAGTACCACAATTGGACCATGGCTATTCACATTCGACAGTAACGATCTGGATGAAGGAACTGAGAACACTTGCTAAGTTTATGCAAGATACAAAGATATCTGGAGCAATAGCTCGTATTAGTGAAGCAGAGAGACTGCAGGAGGACTTCGACAGACTAGGAGACTGATCAAAACAGTAGCAGATGGAATACAATGTGGGAAAACATGAGGTTATGCACTTTGGTGGGAAGTCTAGAGGCGTAGACTATTTTCTAAATGGGGTAAGGCTTCAGAAATCTGAAGGACAAAGAGGCTAAGGACCCCTAGTTCAAGATTCTCATAAGGTAAACATGTAGGTTCAGTTGGCATTTAGGAAGACAAATGCAATTTTAGCATTGATTTCAAAGGGGCAGGAATACAAGAGCAGGGATGTATTGCTGAGGCTGTATAAGGCTTTGGTCAGACTTCATTTGGAACATTGTGAGCAGTTTGGGCAACCATACCTAAGGAAGAATGTGCTGGTGTTGGAGAGGGTCCAGAGGAGGTTTATAATACTACCATCCAGGGATGAAGAACCACTGGGCTGAGGAGTGGCAGATGGAGTTTAATTTAGATAAATGTGAGGTCCTTCATTTTGGATAGGCAAATCAGGACAGTATTTATATATTTTATGGTCAAGACTTGGGGAGTGTTGCTGAATGAAGAGACCTGAGAGTGTAGGCTCAGAGTTCCTTGAAAGTGGCATTGCAGGTAAACAAGGTAGTGAAAAAGATGTTTGGTATGCTTGTCTTTATTGATCAGTGCATCGAGTATAGGAGTTGGGAGGACATGTTGCAGCCATTCAGGATATTGGTTAGGCCACTTCTGGAATACTGCTTGCAATTCTGGTCTCCCTGCCATTGGAAAGACGTTGTGAAACTTTAAAGTGTTCAGAAAAGATTTGCAAGAATGTTACTAGGGTTGGAGGGTTTGAGCTTTAGGGAGAAGCTGAATAGACTGGGTTATTTTTCCTGGAGAGTCAGAGACTAAGGGGTGACCTTATAGAGGTTTATAAAATCATGAGGGGCATGGATAAGGTAAATAGACAAGGTCAATCCCCCAGGTTGGGGTAGTCCAAAACTTGAGGGCATAGGTTTAAGGTAAGCGGGAAAAGATTTAAAAGGGACTTAAGAGGCAATTTTTTCTCAGAAGATGGTTGCGTGTATGGAATGAGCAGCAGAGGAAGAGGTGGAGGCTGGTACAACAATGACATTTAAAAGGCATCTGGATGGGTATATGAATAGGAAAGGTTGAGAGAGATGTGGGCCAAATGCTGGCAAATGGGACTAAGTTTATTCAGGATATCTGGTCAACACGAATGAGTCAGACCAAAGGGTCTGTTTCCGTGCTGTACATTTCTATGACTCCATGACTAAATGCTAATGTAGTGTGAGAGCATCTGTTGACTCTGGCTACCAAACTTCAAAGTCATCAAACAAGCATATGGTACTATTGACTGAGATTCTGTTGTGGGAATTCCTTAAGAAATTCCCATAGCTTCCATTGGCTATATTGGTTGTCTCAAAATTTACTTGTGCCTTTGTTCTAGCCTGCTGTTGCATGACATGTAGTTTGGGTTTTTGGCTCAATTGCTTATGATTTTTCCTGCATTGCGTGGGATTTGAACTGCCCCATATAAAATGATGGGAAGAGTAGATGAAAGAGAATAGGGTGGGCCTTATACAACATGGTACAAGATTCCTCTCTTACTGTAGAAGAGCTATAGTGGAGTCGAAATACGTCTCTGTCTCTGTCTCTGTCTCTCTTTGTCTTTCCCCCCTGCCCCTCTCTCACACAACTCCCTTTCTCCCCACATGCTGCCAAATCTGCTGTTTCTCCAGCACTTGCTATTTCATTTCTGATTTCCAGCATCTTCAGTATTCTGCTGTTTTTAAAATTGGAATCCCCACAATGTGGAAACAGACCATTCGGTCCTATTAGTCCACACCGAGACCCTCCAAAGACCATCCCACCCAGACCCATCCCCCGACTCTGTCCTGTAACCCTGCATTTCCCATGGCCTACACATCTAAGTTAGCCATCCCTGAACACAATGGGAAATTTAGCATGGCCAATCCACTTAACTTGCACATCTTTGGTTTAGGGGAGGAAACCGGAGCGCTTGGCAGAAACCCATGCAGACACAGGGGGGATCATGCAAACACCACAGAGACAGATGCATAAGCGTAAGCTTAGTTCCATTTGGAAGAATCAGGATTTTGTTTTGTTTAGAGGGAAAAATGTGTAACATGGAAACCAAGATAATAAAATGTGAGGCTGGATGAACACAGCAGGCCAAGCAGCATCTCAGGAGCACAAAAGCTGACGTTTCGGGCCTAGACCCTCCTCTCTGATGAAGGGTCTAGGCCCGAAACGTCAGCTTTTGTGCTCCTGAGATGCTGCTTGGCCTGCTGTGTTCATCCAGCCTCACATTTTATTATCTTGGAATCTCCAGCATCTGCAGTTCCCATTATCTCTGATACTATTTTAACATGGAAACCTTTGTTTTCAGTTTGCAGGAGTCCTGATTAACAGTGGAAGTCTGTGAAAGATTTTTGTAGAGAAAGGAGCTAGTTCAGAGAAATCAGGAAATACATTACCTCAGGATAAGGGTTTTAGTTGAAAGTTTCAATTCAGAACTGTTTGCTGGAACAATGAAGGGGTTATTCAAAGCTGAGCAAGTCTTCAGTTCAGTTGTGTGAGTAATCAAAGAAGAAGCACTTCTAACAATATCATTACCCAGATGTTCTTTATTAAAACAAAGTACAGTATAAGATACTGCAAAATAGTAAGGCAATGGAAGTTTATCCACATTATGCTGACAATCAAAAGTGAACCAGTTTACGTGGACTTGTCTGAGAATCAGACTGAAACAGGTGACCAGCTCACACTGTTTCAACCTCCAGTTACTGATTAGATGACACCAGTCCTCAAGCTAGTGAACTGTCACTCTGAGACATGCTTGCTTGTATTTTCCCACACCAGCAGCCTGTGATCAAATCTTGACACTGTCTGGTCTTCAGCAATTGGTCAGTTTGACCACCGGTTAAAACATCACAAGTGTGACAGTTTAATCTTCTGATCATGAATGCCACTGCTTGGTTTCAATAAAACAAGACTTATCTCACTGTTTTAATGAATCTTGGCCTTAGGCCAGCTTGTTCAGGCTACTCACATAAGATATTTCCTTGCAGTTTTACTGTCTTACAAACAACCTTGTGATATTCACACAGCGCAATGTAATTAACAGCTTTCTTTGACTGACAAATGGTACAATACACAGCTTGTGTAATATATCTGATTTAACCAGACACTCTGTCCAGTCCCTATACACCTGCATTCCCCATGCAGATGGCCTTAAGGCTCTCCGCTTCTTCCTGTCCCGCAGGCCCGACCAGTCCCCTTCCACCGACACCCTCATCTGCCTAGCCGAACTAGTCCTCACCTTCAACAACTTCTCCTTCGATTCCTCCCACTTCCTACAGACAAAGGGGGTGGCCATGGGTACCCATATGGGCCCAAGCTATGCCTGCCTCTTTGTAGGTTACGTGGAACCGTCCCTCTTCCGCACCTACACAGGCCCCAAACCTCACCTCTTCCTCTGTTACATTGATGACTGTATTGGCGCCGCCTCTTGCTCCCAAGAGGAGCTCGAACAGTTCATCCACTTCACCAACACCTTCCACCCCAACCTCCAAGTTCACCTGGGCCATCTCCAACACATCCCTCACCTTCCTGGACACCTCTGCCTCCATCTCAGGCAACCAGCTAGAAACCGATGTCCACTTCAAGCCCACGAACTCCCACAGCTACCTAGAATACTCCCACCCACCCCCCTGCAAAAATTCCATCCCGTATTCCCAATTCCTTCGCCTCCGCCGCACCTGCTCCCAGGATGAGGCATTCCACTCCTGCACATTCCCAGATGTCCGGATTCTTAAAGGACCGCAACTACTCCTCCCCCCCCACCCCCCCCACCGCGCAGTGGTCGAGAACACCCTTGACCGTGTCTCCTGCATTTCTCGCAACACACATCCCTCACACCCCGCCCCCGCAATAACCACCAAAAGAGAATCCCCCTTGTCCTCACATACCAACCCACCAACCTCCGGATATAACACATCATCCTCCGACACGTTCCGACATCTACAATCCGACCCCACCACCCAAGACATTTTTCCATCCCCACCCTTGTCTGCCTTCCGGAGAGATCACTCTCTCCGTGACTCCCTTGTTCGCTCCACACTCCCCTCCAACCCCACCACACCCGGCACCTTCCCCTGCAACCACAGGAAGTGCTACACTTGCCCCACACATCCTCCCTCACCCCCACCCCAGGCCCCAAGATGACTTTCCATATTAAGCAGATGTTCACCTGCACATCTGCCAATGCGGTATACTGTATCCACTGTACCCGGTGTGGCCTCCTCTACGTTGGGGAAACCAAGCAGAGGCTTGGAGACCACTTTGCAGAACACCTCCGCTCAATTCGCAATAAACAACTGTACGTCCCAGTCACGAGCCATTTTAACTCCCCCCTCCCATTCCTTAGATGACATGCCCATCATGGGCCTCTTGCAGTGCCACAATGATGCCACCCGAAGGTTGCAGGAACAGCAACTCATATTCCGCTTGGGAACCCTGCAGCCCAATGGTATCAATGTGGACTTCACAAGCTTTAAAATCTCTCCCTCCCCCACTGCATCACAAAACCAGCCCAGCTCGTCCCCACCTCCCTAACCTGTTGTTCCTCTCACCTATCCCCTCCTCCCACCTCCAGTCGCATCTCCATTTCACACCTACCAACCTCATCCCGCCCCCTTGACCTGTCCGTCCTCCCTGGACTGACCTATCCCCTCCCCACCTATACTCTCCTCTCCACCTATCTTCTCCTCTATCCATCTTCGGTCCGCCTCCCCGTCTCTCCCTATTTATTTCAGAACCCTCTTCCCATCCCCCTCTCTCATGAAGGGTCTAGGCCCGAAACGTCAGCTTTTGTGCTCCTAAGTTGCTGCTTGACTTGCTGTGTTCATCCAGCTTCACACTTCGTTATCTTGGATTCTCCAGCATCTGAAGTTCCCACTAACTCTGTGCCATCAGTTCAGTTAATCAGCTATTGTGCTGTAACCACGCACATCCCTTCAGCAAGACATAGAAAATATTAAAGCCAGTGATCTTTCTCATTATTATGTCACTATCTGATTGACCTTTCCAATAAAGTGAGCTTCATTTTTTTTCTATTTTGGCTAATCCGCAAATTTTAGGGCTGTGATTGACATGAAGGTGTCTTTTGAGTTGATGTGGCATTATCCATACCTCCTCCAGAAATGTGTAATGCACCCTCTAAATCGCTTTATTTAAAAAAGATAAAAGTAACGAGGAGGTTGTCGGGGCATTAATATCTAAACAATGAATGTCGAAAGAAAAATGAATAGTGCAAGAAAACTAGTAAGTAGGAAATACAGTTCCTAATCTAAGATCTTTAGACTTTAACAACAGCTGGCAAACAATACCAGCTTTTGTTAAAAAAATTCAGATAGTAGCATGGCTTGAGAATGGCTTCACAAACTGGAATTAGGAATAAATGGGTCATTCACAGGTGACCAGTGAGGCACTGCAAAAATCAGTGCTGTTCACAATCTATATCATTGATTTAGATGTGGGGATCAATTGTAATACTTCCAAATTTGCTTGTAGTGCAAAACCTGGTGGGAACGTGAGTTATAAGCAGGATACAAACAGATTTCAAGGATATTTAAACAAACTGAGTGAGTGGCTAATGGCATGGAAGATGAAATGTAATGTGGATAAGTGTGAGTTAACAATAAATGTGTGTAGTATTTCTTAAGTGATGCAGTCGTGAAAAGTGCTGATGCTCAAAGGGACCTAGGTGTCCTTGTTCGTGAGTAACTGAAAGCTAACCAACTTGGAAGGCAAGAAACGTGTTTAGTCTTCGTTGCAAGAAGATCGGATAGAAAGGTAAAGAAGTCTAGCTTCACTTGTAAAGAACCCTGGTGAGTATTTGTGTAGTTCTTGCCTCCTTGTCATAGAGGGTGTACTGTCTAGGTTTGCCAGATTGATTGCTGGGAGGGTGGCATTATCCTATGACAAGAGATTTATGGAAACTGGGCCTCCACTTGCTGGAATTTAGAGGAATGAAATGCAAACTTATAGAAACTTACAACTACTGAAAGGTTTAGACTGACTGGATCCAGAAATAATTTTTCCCTGGCGTGGGGTCCACGACCAAGGCACAGTCTCAGAATACAAGATAACCCATTTAGGACTGAAGTGAACTGAGGATGAATTTCTTCACTTGGTGGGTAGTGAATCTTAGAAATCTCTGGCACAAGAGGTCTGTGGAAGCTCCGGTATTAACGGTGATAAGATTTCCAGTTACTCATGACATCAAGGGTTCTGCAGATAGCACAGGAATTCTGCTTGGAGGCGGACGATCACATATGATCTAGAATGAGAGAACAGGCTCAAGGGGCTCAATGGCCAACTGCTTCAATTTACCTATGTTCTTATGACAAACCATTTAAAATCAGAAATGTAGGTATTTGCCATGCCTTGATCTGACATTTCACGTGGGATGTTTGAGAAACCTGTAAAAGTTGACAAATTCTCAAATTTAGTTATTTTTCATTTATGTGCCTTTGAACTGTGAGAAGTGATACATCATGGGTAAGAGAAACAATTGGACACTTGAATGCATCCTGGTGACATAACTGCATTCTGAGCCTAAAAATATGCAGAAGTGGCTGTGATTAAAATAAAATACAAATTTCACTTTTTCTTCTCAAAAATAAATAAAATACTCCCCTATCCACAGCTGGAACTTAGGCAGCACCACTTGGACGCTGTGAACAAATTTTTAAAACCTGTGGAGAAGATGTGAGACGAAGATGCAGCCTTGCACTTATCACCTGGGCATGGTCCAAGTGAACTCTATGCTGGACAGAAACTCTATTATTACAATGTCCTGCAGGTTCCACTATGTGAAGGTGCTTGTGATTCTGCAAAGGACAACATGAACCTTAATTTTGGTTTGCTGGCTTTAGTCAGAAAATGCATACCACCAGGAGCAAAGCTGAAATTCTGCTCAGCATCTGCGGCTGGTGAGCCCACATGATGAGTGTTTTGTGCTAATAATGCTAAGCTTTGTAGCTTCAAATCCCTGTGCTGGTCAATGTACCATATTTCCAAGCATTTGTGTAGAGTTCCCAAAAGCACGGTCTTGCTATAGAATGATAGCTACATTTATTCCGAAGATCTGGGTTCAAGTCCCACTTGCCGCAGAGGTATGGCGTGGCATGCCACAAGTTGATTAAAAATACATCATGATTGCACTTGTGCGCAATATGAAGGAATTGTTTAGGCTTGCTTGTCAATAGCGAGTCGGTTCAAAATGACATACAATTGCAGTTTTCAATTGTATTAGCAATATAAAGATGTAAGCAAAGTATACATTAAGACATTCACTAAGACTCAAGATTTTACTTCTTGTAATAGTATAACTTAAATGTGTCCTTCCAAAATCATTCATTCACCTGCAACTCTGATTTCATTCTTAGAATCAAAATGATTCTACTATGAAACAGTATTTGTAATAAAATGCTAATTTATGTGCTAGGATACTTATGCATATTCGTGTATTTTGATGATTTTACAGAGGTTCCTCCTAGCTCTCTATGTTGGGATATGTATGAAATGCATATAAATTATATATTTGCATAAACAGTTTATAAATAATGAGGGAATCAAAGAATTTAAGAAAATATGTACTAACTTTTTTAACAAGCAAATCTCTTTTTTATTTTCTAGATGCTGAAGAGTATCAACCACCGATATGGAAATCCTATTGTAAGTTAAGAATCTGCATGAAACATATACATGTTTCTGCATAGAAGTAAGCTATAATAAAGCATTAATGTTAATGTATACTAACATAACATCAGCAAGTTGATTATTTTCCTCTCCATTTTAATGTCAGATTATCAATGTAAGCTTTAATTTCAGTTGTAATTAAGTCCTTAAGGAAATTTTAACAGATGTACTTGACATTAAAAAGACCATTAATTCTTCTGAAATGGTGTTTTGTAATGTAGTATTCCATTTATACTTCAAAATTATTCATAATAGAAGGCTGCTGCAGGTCTGATTTGATTATATTTACATCACTGGGCAACTTCAGAGTTCTGACAATAACATAGAAGTAATTAAATTTAGCAACTCTCTAATTTTATTTAATTTATCCTTTTAGATCTTTACCCTCTCATCATTACAGTGAGTTGTGGTCTGTTCATCCTGTGACTATGATTCCCGGGATCAATATATTTTAACACCTTGTTAATTTATCTAAATGACTCTCAGTTCAAATGTAATGGAAGTCTTCACTATCTGTTGGCGATAAGGATTTGAAATGAAATAGTTTTAGGAGTTTGAAAGGGTTATGGCTCAAAACTATTTCTAATTTGACATGAATTGAAACTGTATCTAAACTGTTTTCTTAGGTCTAAGTTGGTGAATATTCCGATAATTGCACCTTTATAATGTTTACTTTTACAGTCCACTTTTTAATTGCCGTAGTCCCACGTTCATCATTGGGTAATTAAGTGTACAATAAAGGTAATGACAAACAGAAGATGGCAAGAAGGAACTGAGTGTACAAACTTGGGTCTGCCAACAACTGAGGCCTGACTTTTCAAAAATATACAGGTGACAACTGAAGACTTCTGAATGTGAGCACCTTTAGCATTTGTTATAGAACAGATGCTTCTTTGGTCAAATGAAAATAAATGTCTCATCAGATAGCTATTACAGAGTCTTTGCAGTCAGGTGACATCTCTTGGAACCAGAATATTCAACTATTTGATTATCCGAAAGAATATAATGTCATGAAAGCATGATGGGGTTGCTGTGTTACTTATGGATGGTTTCAGTACAGCTGTGAGAGGTGACCTTAGTTCTGAAGACAAACTGTTTGGGTAGGGATTAGAAGCAGCAAAGGAAGAATTCAAATGTGGAAATAGTTCTTAACACTTTACCAGTAACAATATTATAGGATGAGGTATACATGGTAAAACAAAATGGTTCCCTAACAAAAACACGGCAATTATCATAAGTGACTTTAATCTAAATGTGGATTTGACAGATCAAATTGGCAAAGCTAACCTGGTAGAATAGTTCATAATGTGTTTGAGATAGTTTCTTAGAGCATTATGTCCTAGAGCCAACCAGATTTGAAGCAAGTTTAGATGTGGCAGTGTGCAATGAGACAGGCTTAATTAATGACATCACTGTAAAGGAGCCTTTGAAAGCAATGATAATGGCATGATTAAATTTGGCTTAAGGGAAAGAGTGGGTCTAATGACAAGTGTTTTAAACTTGGCAGTGTTTGTTGACACCCACAAAAGCAGGCAACTATCCATATGCACCAATACAGAAATGCATATATACATAATTTCAGGCACAGTTACCATCACATAGAATGTATGGGTCACGTGCTAAGTACTGCACTGCATGTGCACATTGAAGCACTTTTGAACCAGGGTTCAGTGGTGGAGAGTCAGAATGCACAAGGATGGAATTGAGGTGTGGAAGGAATTAGGGCTGTGTGGTGAGGAGACAGCTATGAGAGTTCGGTGGGTCAAGTTGAGATGCCAACTCTCCTGGGTTCCTGCCCAACCTTCTCTCCCCGTCTCATTTCCTGGGTTCCGTCCCTTCACCCCACCGCCCTCTGACCTCTCCTCACCCCACCATCTCTTCCCCCAGCTCCACCCTCACTTTTCCTCCACAAAACCACACCCCCCAATGTAGCTAACTAAAGAAGTTGAATATAGTATCAAAAGTAAAAGCATATGATTCTGCAAAAAGGAGATGGACAGAATTTAAAAAGCAACCAAAGATAACTCAAAAATGAATGGAGAAACTAAGTTTGTGGGAGAAAGCTAAGGCAATGGCAGAAACATTAAAAGACACAAATAACAACTCAAATATTTGTAAATCAAGAGGTGAAGGCAAGACAGGAACATTTTAAACAGTTGTAATCAGGAAAAGTGTAGCGAGCAAACTGTCAGAACTACTAACAGTTCAAAGTGTCTAACCGTACAGTTTCCACTCACCTCAGTACTGGTGTTAATCTCAAAAGGAATTGAGACTAATTTTTTCCACACCAACCTTTTGAAATACAAATTTCACTCTGTAATCTTCTATACGCTCTTCCAATGTGCATGTGATTCATCTACCAATCAAGAGCTTTGATGGTCTTTTTAATTTTGCCCGCAAATGCTCATAAGTTCTAAGCAGAACTTCTTACTTTGTCTTATCAATGTCATTGCCGCCTACATGGATCAATGACAAGTGGATCCTTCCTCTCCCCTCGCACTTTCCAGTCCCACCCAGGCAGGAAACATAAACATCTGGACCCTTGTTCTCAGCTAAAGAGAAATGTGTCTATCTCCAAGATTATACTATTTATTAGAACTGTGATGGCAATATAAACTTTTGAATGGCTTCCTGTATATCTGTGCCATGACCTGTTCGAACACTCTGCAGTGTTCCGCTTTCATCTGTACAGGTTGCCAGAACGTTCAACATATTGCACTATAGTAAAGGCTGATTCTCTTCTACTTCTGCCCTTTTGATAATACCTGCCTCACTGGCAGTCACACTGTTCTGTCCCAGATCATTGAACAAACCTGAGTATCCTACTCCAAGGGGTGTGACGATCTCTTGAAACAATGTGTCCTGGTAACATTCCCTTCTCTGACTGGTCACAGCATCTTCAGCTTTGCTTCCAGCTCAGTGACCAAGAGCTGAAGACCCTTCAGCCTCAGGCATAATTGCAGATATGTTTGCCACAGGAATATCCATGAGTCCCCACATTCAGCAGCTGCGATACATTTCCTGTCCTGCCACCTTTGTAGCATTTAATTAATTAACGTCCAATTTGTACTTCAATTTTTGGCATTTCAATAAGTGTTTTTCTTAACCCGATTGGTTTATCTTAACTAGGAAATTTCAACATAATAAGTAGTAGTAAGCCTTGCCACTATGAATAACAAATTATAATTAGTAGATTGACCCAAATTCTGAAAGATAAATGAGAAAAACACACATCAATTAATCAACCATGTTCTAGTGATGTTATAGTTTTAGTTTATCTCAAAACATGGTTGGCCCAATCGCAAACCACAGATTGACATGGATAAATGCTGCATTCTGTCATTGGGTTATCCTGTCCCCTGCTGTTTTTATTAGGGTTTATCCTGTGATGAAAGCTTGGAATTGGGATTTAGAAGAGTGAGATTCCTGAATTGCTGAACTGTGTAAAATCCTGACTAGAGTTGACAGGGTGAATGCTGACAGGCTGTTTCCCCTTGTGGGATAGACCAATCTAGGGGGCAAAGTTTGAAAGTAAGTGACCTCCCATTTAAGATGAGCTAAGGAGAAATTTGTTCTGCAAGTTGCCAATCTATGGAATTTGCTTCATGATAAAGGAGTGAGGTCACTGAATTATTTTTGATAATAGAGATGGATTAAAATCTTGATTGTAACCTTTGACACCTATTTCAGAAAGTAGACAACAAAGCATGACCATAATAGCCATGATCTTATGAAATGGTTCTGTACTGATATGAACAGAGAATAGTTGATGAACAGGGACTGAAGAATAGAATCAAACAGGTCTTTTTCTGAGTGGTAGGCTGTGACTAGTCTCAATGCTCAGATCCCAGCAATTTACAGTATATATTCGTGAATTAGATGAGGCAACTAAGTTTAATATTTCCCATATTTGCAGACAACGCAAAGCTGGGTGAGAGAATGAGCTGTGAGGAGGATGCAGAGATGTTTGTTTGAGTTGAGTGGGCAAATTCACGGAAGATGAAGTATAATGTCAATAAATGTGAAGTCATTCATTTAGGTTGCAAAAAAGGCCCAATAGATTATTATCTGAATGGCGATGTGAAGGTACGACGAGAGCATGGGTGTCCTCATACACCAGTCACTGAAGGTGAGCTTGCAGGTGTAGGAGGCAGTAAAGATGGCAAATGGTATGTTGGAGTTCATGTGTAGGAATATATTACTAAAATTGTACAGGGCCTTGGTGAGATGGCATCTGGAGTATTGTGTGTAGTTTTGCTGTTTGTCTGCTGAAGGGCATTCTGGCTATGGAGAGAGTGCAATAAAGGTTCACCAGGTTGATTCCGAGGATGATAGGATTGATAAATGAAGAAAAGATTGGATCAATAAGGACTATATCACTGGCATTTAGAATAATGAGGGGTCATCTCATAGAAACATATTAAATTCTAAGTAGGATAGACAGGGTAGATATTTCCAGACTGGCAAATTCAGAACCAGAGGTTTAAGGATAAAGATAAACCATTTAGGATTGAGATGAGAAAAAATTTCTTCATCCAGAGAGCAGATTTTTCCGCCACAAAAAATATCTGAGGCCAAGATATTGAATATTTTCAAGAAAGAATTAGATAGAGGAGTGGCAGTGGTTAGCACAGCTGCCTCACAGTGCCGTAGACGCAGATTCATTTCTAGCTTTGGGTGACTGTGCGGAGTTTGCACATTTTCCCTGTGTCTCCATGGGTTTCCTCTAGGTGCTCCAGTTTTCTCCCATAGTCTAAAGATGTGCAGGTTAGGTGGATTAGCCATACTACATTGTCCCATAGTGTCCCTGGGTGTGCAGGCTAGCTGCATTAGCCATGGTAAATGTGGAGTTTCAAGAATAGGATTGGGGTTTGGGTCCAGGTGGGGTGCTATTTGGAGAGCCCCTGTAGACTCAAATGGCCTCTTTCTGTGCTGTAAAGATTCTATATTCTTGAAGTTAGAGGGACCAAAGGGTATGGGGAGAAAGGAGGAACAGGGTACCGAGTTCGATGATCAGCCATATTGAATGCCAGTTCAGACTGTCCTGGTTCCCTGTGGATGGGGAAAACAAAAGTTGTATTTCTAACTTTCACCCCTGCTGGAAGTCATGTTTCTGCAGCGTAGTGATTATCATGTTTGCCTTAGACGCAAAAGGTGGCCGGTTCGAAACCGGGCAGAAACAGCAAAGTTTGCTCCTTTGTTACCCATGACGGGCTTCTGCATTGATGTAGACTGAGTTATCCTGCACGTTGTTCTTGTCAGTTACCCTTCTTCGGCGGTACGGTGGCTCAGTGGTTAGCACTGCTGCCTCACAGTGTCAGGGACCTGGGTTTGATTCCACCCTTGGGTGACTGTCTGTGTGGAATTTGCACATTTGCTCCATGTTTGTGTGGGTTTCCTCTGGTTTCTTCCCACAGTCCAAAGATGTGCAGGCTAGGTGGATTGGCCGTGCAAAATTGCCCGTGGTGTTCAGGGATGTGAAGGTTAGAAGGAGTATAGGGAGATGGGTCTATATGAGATGCTCTGAGGGTTGGTGTGGACTGGTTGGGCCTGTTTCCACACTGTAGGGATTCTGTGGCCTATGATAATGCCAGATGGTGCTGTCCTAAGGAGGTAGCTGAAGCCAACTGCTATGACAGAGTGGAAGGAGGTTTGCTCTATACATACATATTCTGTTTCAATGCTCATTGCTTATGATAGGATACAAAGAAAAGATATTTCATTGTCATGCACTTTAATGAGTGAAAACATTTAAAAGGAGAAAGTAGATTTTTAAAATTTATTCATGGGTTGTGGACATCACTAGCCAGACCAGAATTTATAACCCATCCTCAATTGGACAGAGGGTGGTTGAGAGTCAAACACATTGCTGTGCATCTGGAGTCACATGTAGGCCAAACTAAGTAAGCATGGCAGTTTTCCTTCTCTAAAGGGCATTATTAATCCAGATAGGTTTTGCTGGCAAATGACAACAGTTTCATGGTCATTATTAGATGCTCAATCCTAGATTTTTAAAATTTATTTTATTGAATTCAAATTCATCTGCCATGGCAGAATTTGAACCTTTGTCCTTAGAACATTAGAGATAACAAGGTATAGAGATGGATGAACACAGCAGGCCAAGCAGCATCAGAGGATCAGGAAAGCAGACGTTTCGTGTCTGGGCCCTTCTTCTGAAACTCCCGAGAACATTACCTGGGTTTCTTGATTAATAGTCTAGATAGTACCAGTAGGCCATCACCTCCATAATTGGAGTGTACGACAAAAACTGATCCTGTGACAGTTTGATATTTCTGGTAAATGGAGAAATGTAATAATTGATTGGGCTTGTATCAGAGATGCCCAATATTTTGAAATATTCTAATAGGAAATTTCTTCAATTATTAGAAACCTGCAAACAATTTTCAAAAAGAACAAAATCAAGCAGTGTTTAATTTTCATTAATTAGTTATTTTTATTCATTCACCTCATTGCAGTAAGTACAGCTTTTTCAGTCTGCTCTCGGATGAGGCTGAATAAGTACCCATTGTTTTGAATAGGTGTAAAATGAATTCTGACGTATGCTGTTTATCTGGATAATTGCTAGTGCTGCATTTATAGAGTATTTTTGGACCTGCTGATAAGCCTGCAGTTTTCAGTCTCCCTTCAGTCGCATTGTATTTCATCCAGTGATTTTACTGAGAAATAAGCAACCTACTTCCCTCACTGGAAGACCGAAACATCTGTTGAAACTTGTAGTTTAGCTCAAATTGCTCTTCCGAGCTAGGAATCTGTTGCTGTTCATGTGCAGCAACCAATTCCTTAGCTGCTGTTTTGATTACCCAGTTGAAGAGGCATTGCTTGGACAAACGATAGTTGATTAACCATTTTAGAGCCTTTTTTTTCATGACGTAACTGTGGAGGCTGACAAAAAAAAATCTGCTTATGTCTAATTCCATGTTTTGTTTTTCCTGTATCACCCTGTTGTCAGAGTTTATATGTCTCAACCAGACATGACTGACCAGCAACTGCACCTATTCCTATTGTCTTCCATCGGCATATTGAAAGGATTTACAGATCTTACTTTTTCAGAAACCCAACGCCAAACCAAACATGAAATAGAGATATATGTATGGAATTTGGACAACCAACCTTATTGAAGGAGGCATGTTGGCCATTTCAGTGTCTTAGTGATGCAGAATATCTCACAATTTACTTCCATTTAAATGGTGAAACTGACAACATTTTTGAGAAACCAGCTTCAACGTTCTGACATCCACATTTAACTGTGGTTTGTTAGGCTGCGTGTGAGCAAATCTCATGGGAGATGCATGTTGCCAATGTCAATACATCATCAATTCAATAAGAATGATTTTACTTTGAGTTTGGAATTTACCTGCAAGTACATGAATTTCCTGGAGTTTTTGGAATTTACCAGTGATAGCAAAGTGAGCACATCATGGTAAGGGGGAAAGAGGAAGTTATAAGATAAATATTGCAATCAATATTGAAACTAAATGCTTTATTAACTAACTACGTGAAAGACTTTATTTTGTAGTACTCAGCCTGAGAATTAGCATTTATCACTTCCGTTCACCTAAACTCCACCTTGTAAATGTGATCTATCACATTGGCATGGTTGCCACGGTTGCAGTTTTAGTTTTGATCTCAATTGAGGAC
Source organism: Stegostoma tigrinum (assembly GCF_030684315.1). Taxonomy (NCBI): domain Eukaryota; kingdom Metazoa; phylum Chordata; class Chondrichthyes; order Orectolobiformes; family Stegostomatidae; genus Stegostoma; species Stegostoma tigrinum. The sequence continues at coordinate 59,584,198 of NC_081355.1, forward strand.
TAAGGTGAGCCACGATAGGAAGAGTACTAGCAGCAGGCGCAACATGAAGAACATACTCCTGATGGACCTGCTACTTCATAAGAGAGCACATAGGTGATAAGAACACAAAGGAAGTGACAATGCAATGTAAACGGGTACAGGATGAGCTTCCTGGGCATGTTGTATTAACAGCATACCAGGATGCTCAGTTTCATGTGAGATGGTGGCATACATTTGCAACCTGTTGAAAGAAGATATATATACAAGTGGATTGGAATGTCACACTTCGCACGTACCAGTCTTTGATCTTGGTTCCTTTGGGTTCTGTCAGAGTCACTTACAGGATAAAGTTGTTGCTGGCTTCCAAGTCTGAGGATTGATGCTATGCTTTCCAGGGCAAACAATTGTGCATACTTTGTCACCAATAATGCCAGTCAAAATTTGTACATGTCAGATTTTTGGCTTTGACTGGCTTCCCACAGATGTGAGGCTCAATGAACTTTGCAGATGTGACATCAAAAGCACATGAACTATCTCGAGGTTATGTTTTCATTGCAAGGGTTCCGCTCCATCAGTGTGCAGTTGGTGTTCACCTGCCGAAAGGTGTTTACAAAGCTGTTTGTACAAGATTGACAGTCAGCTGTTACCATTGTAATCCACAGCATGATCACTTCACCCCTTGGACTGGGCCCACTGGCTGGTTGCTTTGAGGCAAGGTTTATCCACTTAAGACGAGGCTGATAGGACTAGTGAGGAACCCAACCAATGATACCAAGGAGTAACATATTGAAAGACGTACAGTAATGAAATAGGTCACTGACCAAGGCATTTCACCAGATCTGTAGTGCCCTTCGATACAAGCTATGGTCTCCAGAATGAACATTGTATGCTGCAGTCTTTACAAGATTGTATAAAAGCAAATGTTTGATATCTTGCTCCTCCTGAATATAGAGCATAAAACTGCTTCAGAGGAGGAAAAGGGAGGGGATAAATTTTGAACAGCAGTGGGGTGCACACTGCTACGTGGTTGAGTTTGTTTTTGTGGCTAGGACCCATGAGTGCACCTATGTGGTAATGACATGGAATACCTACATTTATTTCTCTGCATTCACTCTTTTCCCCCAAAACAAAGCAGTTCTGTAAACAACCACACATCCCTTTCAAAGGACCCCTTTGCTCGGTATTAAGTGCTTGCTTTCCATTTATCGCAAGTGTAAGCAGGACAGTTGCCAGGCAGCAATCAAATTTGGGAAGAATTAGAATGTGGCATCACAAATATTTTCATTTGGCTTCAAAATTTAATGTGGACTGTTAAGTGCTTTGTAGTGCTTGGGAATAGGCCAAAGAAGGCAGAATAAGGAGATTGTTATGATATACACATTAAGATGATGTTGAATGTACCACTGTACCCATCTTTTTTTGCCGTGCTTAAGTTATCAAACTGCTTTTGTCATCACATCCAGGACCATAACGCTGCATTCTTACCATTCAACTCTAGCTCAATCTCCAGCCACAATTTCTTCTTTTCATTGCCAGACTTTTCTTCTCATCAGTATGGAACGGTATCTCTTTATGGGTTTTGACAGCCATCACCATTTCTAAGGGGAGACACAGACTTGGTATTTCATTTTAACAGTTGTTTCCATTGTTCTACCACATCCAGAATCCATCAACTGTTATCCGTGCCGTACCCCTTTAAATGTCAGCATTGAAATCCTGTCATGCAGATCATCATGACAGCTGTTCGCCCTAATTGGCTGGCTGATCTGGAAGTTAGATGCAAATGGCTGTGTTTAAAAGCCATTGACAAATGCACTGCATTTGGTTTTGAATTTCCACATGCCTCTAAACACCCCTACCTTATCCCATCATAGTACTTAATGACGATACCCTGTGGTTCCTGCCTGCCGTTTTCTCAGAGTCAGAGATGTATAGAAGCAGACCCATTGATTCAACTCATGCATGCCAACTAGATTCCTAAATTAATCTAATCTCCTTTCCCAGCATTTAGACCATACCCCTTTAAACTCTTCCTATTCATGTACCCATCCAGATGGCTTTTAAATGTTGTAATTGTACCAGCCTCCACAACTTCCTCTGGCACCTCATTCCATACACACACTACTTTCTGCATGAAAAAGTTGCCCCTTAGATCCCCTTTAAATCTTTCTTCTCTCACCTTAAACCTATGCCCTCCAGTTTTGGACTGTTGTACCCTGGGTAAAAGTCCTTGATTATTCGCCCCATCTGCACCCTTCATGATTTCATAAACTTCAACAAGTTACCCCTCAGCCTCCAAAGCTCCAGGGGAAATAGCCCCATCCTATACAGCCTCTTCTCTATAGCTCAAGCCTTGCAACCCTTTTTGAACCCTATACATTTCTGTGCAAGAAGTGCATTAATATATACAGAAATGGTTAAAGTTGGATAAAATGTTTTTTCTTCATTCATTCATAGGATGTGGATATTGCTGACCAGGCCCAAATTTATTGTCCATCCCTAATTGCCGAGAGGTCGGTTGAGAGTCGACAACATTGCTGTATGTCTGGCATTACATGTAAGGCCAGACTGGGTAAGGATCACCGATATCCTTCCCTAAATGACATTAGTGCATGAGATGGATCTTTCCTGTCAATCAGCAGCAATGATGGTCATCATTAGACTCTTAATCCCAGATTTTTATTGAGTCCAGGTCCCCAGAACATCACGTGGGTCTGTGGATTAATATTCCCATGAGAATACCACTAGGCCATCACATCTCTGGAGGATCGATTGTTATATTTTTACAACAATATAATCCCAACAATTCATTGGATTTTTTTGAGAGAGATGTTGTAGTTTAGGAATCCTTACTAACAAAAAAAGTAAACTCTATGTAAATTGATCGTGATGTCTGTGAAATTATGAAGTCATAGCCATTCTGGCAGCATGGTGATATTACATCATTCTGATAATGTAGCAAGAAATATTCACTAACCTGGAGTTCTACCTGTGGCTGAGAATCCCATAATGTATGTTGCTTTACTCTAATGTTAATTGAAATGTGTTGTGTAGAAGGGGGAGCATAATAAAAAAGGGAAAATCTCCCTTATAGAGGTAAATTTCCTGGGAAGTGAGGAACAACTGTTTCAATTTCTAAAAAAAATAGAAGCTATAGGTGTAATACTTGGCACAGATGACATATAGTGCCTTGCATTTATCTACGAAATAATACAAGACACAGCCTCTAAGCATAATACTGTTCTCAGATTTGTAGAAAATCTGCATGATATCCAGAAAAACCGAAAGAGCTGTGGATACTGGAAATCAGAAACAATATCAGAAATTGCTGGAGAAGCTCGGCAAGTCTGGTAGCATCTGTGGAAAGAAATAAGCGTTAATATTTTGGGTCCAGTGACACTTCCTCAGACTGATGGTAGCTAGGAAAATGTTTTTTAATGCAGAAGATAGGATTGGAAAAGGGGGTAATGAGTAAATGATAGGTGGAGATAGAGCTCAAAGAGAAAGAAGAATAGTTGGGCAGTCAAAGGATAACTACCAGGCTAGAAAATTAATAGCTATTAATGGAGACAATCTGTGGCTAACAAGGGGTTGTGAGTAGTAGCAGACTGTGTAATACAAAGGCAAGGTAAGTGGGTGTTCAGTAAAGACGTGGGAGAAGGTGCCTCTGGACATAAAATTGTTGAACTTGATATCGAAGGCTGTAGGCTTCCTAAGCAAAAAATGAGGTGCTATTCTTCCAGCTTGTGCTGAGACAGAAACAAGGCGGTGTATTGAAATGGCAGGCAACTGGAAGCTCAGGATCGTTTTTTGCGGACAGGACATATCCGTGTTGCAATATCCACTTCTTAATCAGATTCCAATCTCAACTGGATTTTCAGCTATTGTACAATGTTCTGCCCCAGCCTCCAAGAAATAATCAGAGGGTTAGACATTTTATTACAGATAGGGAGCAAAACTGTCAGGCAGCTAGGATGGAATTCATTAGCAATACTTATACCGAAAGAATAGAGTGAGTAATCGCAGAGGATTTGTTTTATTCATGTGATATGGATGTTGCTGCCTTAGCATTCATTTATTGCCTATTCCCGACAACTTTTGAGAAGGTTATTGTGAGCCACCTCTTGAATCATTGCAGGCCAAGGGTTAGTAGGCTCATGGTACTTTTAGAATGGTAGTTCTGGAAGTTTAGCACAGTGAGACTGGAGGTTGTGGATAGAGTTCCAAATCAGGTTGCTGGTTGGCTTGGAGGGAATTTGCAAATGGTAGTTTTCCTATGTATGTGCTGCTTTTGCCGTTCTAGGTGTATCAGTCGAAGGTTTAGAAGAGGGGCTTGACAAGTTTCTTGGTGAGTCACTGAGTTATTCTTATAGATGGAAAACGGTACTGCCAGTCTGTGTCAGCGCTGGTAAGTATAAATATTGAAGATGGTGAATGCCTATCAAGCAGTGTGCATTCTTCTCAGTGGGGTTGAGCTCCTTGTGTGTTGTTGGAGCTGCATTCATCCAGGCAAGTAAAGTGTATTCCATCCTGCCCCTGAAGTGTACCTTGTAAATAATGGACAGACTTTGGTGAGTAAGGTGAGTTACTTGCCCCAGAAATTCTAGCCTCTCATGTAGTCTTATGATTGCAGTACTTATATGGCTGCAACAGTTCAGTTTCTAGTTAACAGTAACCCCAAGATGTTGATAGTAGGAGATTAAGCAATGATCATGCCATTGTGCATCAGGGGAAGATATTTGGAAATTGTCAGTGCCTAGTTCTTGCATAGTATGAATTTTATTTGCTGCTTCTTAGCCTAAGCCTGAATACTGTCCAGGTCTTGCTGCAGAGAGATTGATACTGCTTCAATATTGAGGAGTTGGGTGTTGCTGAACATCGCGCAATCCATCATCAAATGTCCCCACCTCCAACGTTATGATCATGAAGTCATTAATGATGATTGGTCTTGGAACATTACCCTGAAGAACTTCCATCTAGAAACACGATGGTAGGAGATGCTTGCAAACTCCACCACCTGTAAGTTCCCCTCCAAGCCACCCACAACACTGACTTGGAAATAGATTATGATTTCTTGACTGTCTCTGGGTCAAATTTCTGGAGTTCCCTCCTTAAAAGCATTGTGAGTCTATCTACAGCAAATGGACTGCAGTGGTTCAAGAAGGCATCTCTCCATCACCTTCTCAAACAATTAGCAATGGACAATAAATTATGGCCCAGTCAACAAAGACAAAATCCACTAAATAAATATTGATTTTGTAAAAAGCCTGTTATAGATCAACAATAGATGAATTAATGATCCAAAGATTAATATTAAACTGAAAATAATTTTATATTTGTTTTCAACTAATTCTTCTAGAGAAGGAACAATTTTAGTCAAATTAAACAAACATAAACTGAAATTATATAAAACAACCAGCTATAATTTGTTTTTTAAATGAATCTTGTGAATATCAGCTACTCATTAAGAAAAGAATTCGATCATACCTGCCTTCACAGTGTACTATCACTATTCAACCATAAACTCTGAATGGGTCTTTACACTCGGCAACTCCATGAAAGCAAACTAAAAACATGCTGCACAATGTTACCTCTTTCCCCACTTTGTACATAGTCTTACCCAGTAAAATAATTCCAGTAAAAATATAATTTTAAAAATATTGTAGCAGATTTCCATTTACCAGACTGTTATTTTACAAGTGTAAATGATTGCACCTGGAGGTCCTGAGGAACTCTCATTGTAGCACTCCAAAGGAATTGCCTGGGAAAATAAAGATTTTGTTGGGAAATTCCTGTATGCTTGGAATCTTTTGAACATCTCTGTAAAAACTGGGGATTCAGTGTTCTGATGAAATGAAGTCAACAGGAAAATCTGGACAATCGAAATACATAGTCTGACTGCTGAATCACCATCAAACAGACCTTGTAGTTCCCCGACACACAACCCCCAGACCCCTGACCTAAACAGAATCTCCTGTCTGAAATGCAAAGCTCCCTTATTTCATAAAATGGGCTGGGGTGGCAATGTGTGTGGAATTGCTACTCACTAAAAACTCTGGTCCAGTTTATCATAGGGAGATGATTTTAGTGAAATTGTCCTTTTTATAGACGTTTATGGCTTCATTGCAATTACACAGCAGGGAAATTTCTCGCACAGGAGTTCAGAAGCAAAAGAACTATTAGTCTCTCACATTCCGAGTGAGTGGCACTGAAAACACAATCATTGCTGCTTCAGAGCTAACTACTTGAGTGCATGAAAGATGACTGACTTGTCCATATTTATTTATTTTCTTGCTTCTTTCTATTGTTTGTGAAAATAACCAGGCTTTGCTCATCCTTTTGAGTTTCCACATTGTTAACTAAAGGATTCACCTTACGAATAGCAGCATCAACTGAAAATATCTCCATATTTAATTCCTCTGAACGTTTCAAGCATCAAGTTGAAAACTTGATTTAACCTTTCATTTGACATACTGGATGGCTTTTTGTACAGTTCTAACATTTTTGGTCTTCCTTCTGGATTTCCATGTTTGCAGAACATTTTATAGAATGTCATACTTAGCATCTTTAGATTTAAAATATTTTCAAGTTCATTAACATCAAACCAGTCAGGCATTACTTTCCTTTCGTATCAAAGGATTGTGCGCTATTGTTTTAAAATGCGCACACTATTAATATGTTCAAGCAGAAAATACTAAGGTTATAAACATATTTTCACTGCATAGCACAAGCTCACTGATGCATTCATATTATATGGCATGATAATGCCTTTGTTTTAGTTTTTCCCTGAGTAATCTCCATGTACAGAAATATCAGTACTCCTTCAATTCAGACTTCTATTCTGACTTTTCCTGCTATAATTGCACCACTATCAGCGGGTATCAGAGGCTGTAAAATTGAATTCACTTGTGTACATTGTTCTAACTTAGTATAAAAATTGAATAATCTCAACAGGCAAATGACCACTGAGCGAAAGGAACGCTGGGGGTTGAGGGGAGAAATTGTATTTAGGAAGGTACAGAATTAATATACAATATGACATTACCTTGCATGTGGCACTGAACTGTCTGCATTGAAATCTGCGTAATTACAGAGAAAAAAAAATGTCTAAATCACCAATTTGTGATATCGGTATTTAATTCTGGTGATGTGCTGAATATTATGTAGTATAGTGTATTTAATGTGCTAACGTTATTTTATGTTTTTGGACAGTGTATCAGTTACAGCAGGAAGCCCCACGTCCGAAGAGAATTATCTGTCCTCGAGAGGTCAGTTGAAATTTGGACTTGAATAATGTGACAACACAGTTTGAGCTTTGTTTAGCATTGGATGTTTTCACCATTACTATTGATACAGAAGCATGTCCCTAGCTTTTGGTGTGACCACCAGTATGGTAAAATGATATATTATTTTGCCATGTTGCAATGTTGACACCTGAAAATAATTTTCAGAGTCAATGATGCAGAAGATGTAGTGTAGTAAACCAATAAGTCCTTGCCTGAGAACTTCACTGTTCATCTTTTGAAGTTTATAATAGTGTAAAACAGTTTCATTAATAATCTCCCCAAGAATAATTTTAAACCGGTATGATTCTCATAAAGTTGTATATCATGTGACAAGTTTGACGTTGGTAATGTCAGCTACTTTAATTATCATACTTGTTTTTTTGGCATAATTTTCAATCTAAATTATTTTATAGACTCAGTGCTGTGTTAATGTTTAAATAACTATTTTAATGTCGACTTTTTAGTTTCATTAGTTTGTTAATGATCTGGAATTATACCAAATTACAATAGATTTCCTTCAGTAATGTGATCGTTTCTATGTGCATCCATATGTTGGAATGGATTAACATGAATTTTGTAAAATTACAAAACAATATAAAAATATTAACAGATTTTCACAGAAAAACATTTTCTGTTTCATGACTTTTAATAAGACCCTATCCATTAACAGGTATAGCTGTTATCTTGTCATTGAGATCTTTGTCGTCTTCACTTTCAACTGAATCAATGCAAATTTACAAGGCTTTGCTGGTGGTTCAGGCTGTGAATTTTGATATATAAATTTGCGCAGCATTTCACAGTGCAACTTATTTGGAATATTGAAATTGTGTAAATTTGCTTTTGTGCTTTATTTCATGAGCTCTGTTCTTTGATTCATACTTTACCTAGATAAAATGAGTTTGCAGTTATTGTTCTTCTAAATAATTATTATACAATAATGGACTATTGTTGCAGGCTTCAAAAAGTTGATTTTTATTTGGATAAAATGTTCTACAATTCTGTCTGTCTTGCATGAATATTTTTTGCTGGACCTTGTTAAATGCAATATTTTGCAGAGGGCTAACCTTTGCTTGCTAATAGTTGGCCAGATGTTCATTTGCTTGCAGTAAAATACTAAGGATAGAAAATCCTTTTGGGGGTTTCAGTAGAAGCATGTTTGGAACACTGCAACCTGTACTCTGTCTCATTTGCTCGTTACATATCTCCTTGTGAGTTACACTGGGTCCCTTTTCACATTGAATTTAAAATCCTGATTTCCACTTACGTATCCCTCCATGATTTCAAGCTGTCCAACCTCTGCAATATCTTCTCCTTTCTATTACTTTACTGTCATTTAAAACACAACTGAAACCTTTACATAACAGTGTGGAGCTGGAGGAACACAGCAGGCCAGACAGCATCAGTGGAGCAGGAAAGTTGACATTTCTGGTTGGGACCCTTCTTCAGAAACGGAAGGGGGAAAGGGGAAGGGGGTTCTGAAATAAATAGAGGGGGTTTGGGCTGCGGAATGTAGGTGGGATGGTGATAAGTGAGTGCAGGTAGATTAGTGGTGGGGATTGGTCAGTGAGGTGAGAGGACTGGATAGGTGGGAGAGAAGAGAGACAGGTCAAGGATGCAGGCATAATCCCACTTTCTACAGACAAAGGGGGTGGCCTTTGGAATTCGCATGGACCCAAGCTATACCTGCCTCTTCATAGGATACATGGAACAGTCCCTCTTCTGCAGCTACACTGACACTATCCCCCAACTCTTCCTCCGCTACATCGATGACTGTATCGGCGCCACTTCGTGCTCCCACGAAGAGCTTGAACAGTTCACCAATTTTTCACCCCAACCTCAAGCATGCTTGAACCATCTCTGATACCTCTCTCTCCTTCTTGGACACCTGTGTCTCCATTTCTGGTGACCATCTTGAAATTGATGTCTATTTCAAGCCCACCAACTCCCACAGCTACCTGGACTACGTCTCCTCTTATTCACCTTCCTGCAAGAATGCCATTCCCTACTCTGAATTCCTCAGCCTTCACTGCATCAGCTCCCAAGATGGGCATTCCACTTCCGAACATCCCAGATGTTGTCGTATTTCAAGGACTGCAACTTTCCCTGCCTCAGTGGTCGAAAATGCCATCGACTGCATCTCTTGTGTTTCCCGCACCTCAGGCCTCACACTCCCTCCTCACAATAACAGCAAAGACAGAATTCCCTGTGCCCTCATGTATCACCCCATCAACCTCTGGAATGAATGCATCGTTGTCCGCCACTTCTGTCACCTGCTATCTGACCCCACTATGAAGGATATATTTCCTTCTCCACCTCATCTACCTTCTGTAGGGACTGCTCTCTCCGCAACACTCTCATTCGCTCCACACTGCCCACTAGCTCCCCCCCGGCACCTTTCCCTGCAACCACAGGAAGTGCTACATGTGCCTGTACACCTCCCCCCTCACCTCCATCCCAGACCCCAAAAAAACCTTCCATAACAGACAGATGTTCACCTGCACATCTGTTAATGTGGTCTGTTGTATCCGCTGTTCCTGATATGGCCTCCTCTACATCGGAGTGAACAAGCGGAGGCTTGGAAACTGCTTTGTGGAGCATCACTGCTCAGTTCGCAACAAATGACAACACCTTCTAACTGTGAACCACTTCATTTTTTCCTTGACCAACATGTCAGTCAGCAGGTGGTGGTGCATGTATAGAATGAGCTGCCAGAGAAAGTAGTGGAGGATGGTACAATTATAACATTTCAAAGGCATCTTGATGGGCACATGAATAGGAAGGGCTTAGAGGGATATAGGCCAAATGCTGGCAAATTAATTTAGGATATCTGGTTGGCATAGACGAGTTGGATTGAAGGATCTATTTCTGTGCTGTACAATTCTATGACTTTATGACACATTTTGTTTGTTCCATTCTGTCCTTTCATCCTCGCTTAAAAGGTTTCTTTTGCGATACTTTATACATTAAATGTACCATGTACAAACAAGTTGTTTCATGTCAAATTTAAAATACAATAAAAAGAAAAGAAATTCCCAATCTCATAGAATCATTCAGCATACTAAAGGGCCATAAAGTCTGTGCTGACAAAAACTACTCTAAGTCTACACTAGTCCCACTTTCCAGCACTTCGCATGACATTTCACGTGTTTATTTAAGTACCTTTTAAAGGTTGTGAAGTTTCCCACCTCAACGATCCTCATTGTCAGTGAATTTCTGATCCTCACCACCCTTTGGCTGAATTTTGTTTTTCAAATCCCCTCTAAATGTCCTGCATTTTAAATTTAAAATTATGCCCTCTAGTTATTGACCCTTTTTAACTAAGAGGAACAGCTCCTTTTTAACCACCCTGTCCATGCCCCTTATAATTTTATATGCTTCAATCAGACTCTTTCTCAGGCTTCTCTACTTCAAAGAAAAACACCCAAGCCTATCCAGCTTCTCTTCAAAGCTAAATTGCTCCGTCCTTCGCAACATCTTGGTGAAGCTTTTCTGTACTTGCACTAGTGCATCAGTTCATTTACTAATGATTATAAACAAATACCCCTCAGAACTGTGATTCAAATGGTGTAGAGTATAACAATTTCTGGTGGTATCTCTGTAGTTACTTTATTGTGCAATTGTTTGATAGAAATATCTATGGCAGTTGCCATCTAGTGGATTTTCTTAACATTACACCTGGACTTCCTGGTGCAAGAATCCAGGGTGTATTTCAGAACTGATTTTCTAATATTTATGTACATTTCTAGATTCAAAATTTATCAGTGATGCTTGGTAACACAAAAGGAAATGTATAAAAATGTTGTTTAATTTTGTATGAGAGATTGAATTCCTAAAGTTGTACAATATAGAAATCCATTAAATTATTAATTAACCTTTTAACTTTTTGAAATTTGAATGGCTATGAATATAAAAGTTAATAGTTTTCAACTAATCTTTATGAAGTTGAGCATGACCAACTGTCAAACTGCACTGGAAATAATCATCTGACGCATTCAAATGTCCTTCCTAGTGTTGTGATAACGGCCACTCTGGATACATATGTCTAGAATCACCGTTTAGATCTGCTTGTCATTGCTTCCTTTCTGAGCCTGCTGCCACCATCTTTCAACAAAGTCAGAAGTTAACTATTTATGCATTTCATTTGCGGTTTGATAGGTTTTTGTGTGCATGCATCGTTTGCATTTGCACATGTAACTCTGAACATAATTATCTTTTGTGGAGAACCTCATGATACCCGAGGCAACTTGTTAAGATGATATACATACGACATAAGGATATACTTGTGTATGTATATATTAATAAAAATGCAAATTATTTCTTAGTTTCAGAATCTGGTGATCTGGGTAACCTTTGGTTGGTAACAAATTTCATGCATTTAAATGTATTAATAATGTATGAGATGAATCCAGAGCAATTAATTTAGCAAAATATGTGTAAAGCAAAGCCATTTCACAGAAATGTCGTGTTGTCATGTAGCCCAAAATGCTTTGTACAGGCCAACAACAACTTGTATTAATGTAGTGTATTTGAATGTCATAAAATGTGACAAGGCGCCTTACAGGATGAGAATTGCCAACAAGTCAACAAAGGAGACATTGCCACAGATAACTAAAAGCTTGGAAAAAGGGGTAGGGTAAGTTTCAAGTGCATCTTAAAGAAAAAAAATGCCTTAAGCCAAGGATTTCCAAACTGTTGTGGCCTGGATCACCACCTGCCTTTCATAGATGCAAAAGTAGGCATATAATTTGTCTAGTCTAGATCTGACTCCAGGACAGAGTACAGTATCAGTCCAGGGCATTATTAAAATCTCTTTGAAAATATATTGTGGGTTTCTGCATTTTTCTAACACTTAACTTGTGGTCTAAATATTTATTGTGTGTGTATATATTTATAAAGTGGGGCCATCTTCCATATTAAAAAATGAAATTAGTTTTTGAAGATTGCTGTTGTCATTTGGCATTCAGTTTCAAACTGTGTATAATGTTTTGTCTTTGAAGTATTTTTATAAGCATACAGTGTGTAAATTGTTCATGAGAATACCGCTGGCAGGTTAGGTAGCAGATTCCTTATTTACCTTTCAGATCACTTTTTCTTCAAAGGCTAATATAAGTATATGTTGCTAATAATTTTCTTTGGTTTACAGGTTGAAAACAGGCCAAAGTACTATGGAAGAGAGTATGTAAATCATTTTCATTTTTGTTTATATTTTAGACTGTTTTGCAAATAACAGAGCCATAAGTATTGTAGATCATTGTTGCTGGAAAAGCAGTTATGCTGAAGAATGACGTATTTACATGGTTTAAACATGACTATTTCATTTTCTAATGTGGCTTATAGTGGGATTATGATGTGCATTCTTTAACAATATAGTGATGTAAAAAGCAATCTTGTACCATGGCACACCAGAAATAATTTTGATACTACATTGCAGCAGAACATGTTTCTATATGATAACACACAATTATGCCCTGATACCAGGGATGAATAAGAAAAACAGTGGTAAATCTGAGTGTTCCCTTTAAATTATATTGTAGCAGATGCAAGAATATCTTCAGTTTTAGCTGTTACTTGACACAAACAACTTGTTTCTCAAATACCGTTCTCTAAGATCACCTATGACTGTTATTTAATTGTCGTCACAAAAGAATTGAATTCTCTCCGAGTTCTCCAAAATGCAAATCTATGCTTGTCGATTTCCTTGTATTGTCAAATTATTTAGGGGAAAAAAGAACAATAACTTTGTCACTGCTGTCATAGCTACTGTCTTCTTTTGATTTCTATCATTTTACTTAGGGTTGCTGATTAATCGTACTCCCCAGCTTGTGTCAGCTACCTATTCCTCTTCCAATCCTGTTCACCTGACATTACTGCCTCTTTGATTAGATTCCCTACAGTGTGGAAACAGGCCCTTCGGCCCATCAAATCCACACCACCCCTTGGAGCATCCCACCCAGACCCATCCCCTATAACCCACATACCCCTGAACACTACAGGCAATTTAGCATGGCCGATCCACCTAGCCTGCACATCTTTGGACTGTGGGAGGAAACTGGAGCACCCGGAGGAAACCCACGCAGACACGGGGAGAAGGTGCAAACTCCACACAGAAAGTTGCCCAAGGCTGGAATCGAATCCAGGTCCCTGGTGCTGTGAGGCTGCAGTGCTAACCACTGAGCCACCGTGCCACCCCACGGACTTAGACTTTCCAGCTGTCCTTTCTGGCATTTCCATGTTAATCACTCGTCTCACCATTGACCATATGTTTTCAGACTTTTCCAGCTACTTCCTTCAATGTCCTCACAATCTTACAGACCTCCTAAAGTGTACTCTGTCATCTTGTCCTTTCTTGTTTGTTCCACTTATGCATTTTCATATTCACATATCATTAGTAACCATTGTTTCTCTTTTCCTGAAGTTGCTCAAGTTTCTGGCCTTTATAATAAAGTCACTCTTTCAACTGTTGATTGTGCTTTTCAATTTTAGCAATATTTTTCTATTACATCAAGCCTCAGTGCATTCTTTAAATTATTCCAATGGAGCTGAACGGCTCCTCCGTTTCTATTTCCACACTTCCATCTTCTGCAGTGTGTCCACTTACATTCTCCAAGTAAGTATTATACTGACCTTTTTATCTTTTTGGACTGTTTTCACCTCTTTAACAGTTCCATCTTTTGTTTTTAGCATTCTTTGTGTTTTCATTCCGCCACCGAGGTTATGTTCCAGGCTTTTTTCTCCCTGATAACATTTCTCTCACTTTTCACCAGTTTTGCTAATCTAACCTATCACCAGCCTTTTGTGCTGCCTGTCATAACTGCTTTTTCTCTTAACTATTTCACCATTTGATCTCTCAATTCCCTGTTCAGTTTATTGAGCTTCCATCAACTGATGTTCTGGCTACATCTTGTCCATCTCTGTTTTGTTATCCTTGCAATCAGCTCTGTCATCAGTGCTCAATATTGGTACACAACTACTGTAAGGCGTCTAAATTAGTATGGAGAAATTATGTCTAAATGCTGTGACTTTTTTGTTACAGTATGACCAGTGGTGACTGGCAACTTAATTTAAATACTATACTTAACAATTAACTAAGCATGTATAACTTTACCAGAGAATCAAATCTGGTGTCACTAAAATGTTTTGCTGTAAAGGCCTGTTTAAGCACTAAATAACAGTTCAACTTCTCCTGGACAGAATTCCAAAGGCAGTTAGCTTTGCAAAGCAAAATGTGATGACCAGTGACATTAATGCAAGCTTGAGATTGCTTTTCCTCATCTTTTTATTTTAAATCCTCTCTTTCTTCTTTCCATTCCAAACCTTCTGTGTTTTAGATGATTCACAACTGTGGAGTTGGTGAAATCTGCAACTTCTCCTATCCACAGACACTGTGATAGTTAACATTTTATTTATCACTGTTCTTTTTTTCAGCTAAGTGAAATGTTTGCAAATGCTATTCTAGTTGATGCCACAAAATAATTGAAAGTGTGGTTTCTGTTCCTTTAAAAATAACCATTCATTTTTCTATAGATCAGGAATGAATGTGGCAAATTTGATAACTCTTTGTTCAGGGTGGATTAGTATGAACAAATAGAGTGCATCTGTATTTCGACAAATTTTGCATGGCATTCTATTAGCTGTAACTTGGGGTCACACTGTACCATTGTCCTTCATCTGTTTTTATATAACTGACATTGAGCCTTATAATTAGTTGATAGTAATTCGAGCTTGAAGGTTACCTTGTAGATTCTTATCACCCTGAGTAATGCTACAAACTATAATAATGACCATTATGGCAACGCCACATTTTCAAATTTAAGAAGTGATGTTTATGGATCTCATTTCATGTAGACAATAAGTTCAAATTGAATTATTTGAATGAAATGACGATTGTGATTTGAGCATATATTTAGACAGATAATCATGCACCTATTTATATAATACTCATCAGGATAAATTTCAGTAGTCAATGGCATGGCCTGTTGTATTCTCTAAACATTTTTTAGATCTGAACGATTATACACCTAATTAATCATCGAAACAGATAGCCGATCAGCATGGTTCCGACATGTAGATTGTAGATCAAATTATCTTTATTGACCATGTTTTGCTGTACTATACTTCTGCTTTTTAATTAGCAATACAGTTACAATTAGCAAAATTGATCTAAACAGGCAGATTTGTTACTTCTCAAGCAAGTGAAATATAGTGGTTTGCAATTTAATTAGATCAAGTTTGGATTTATTGTAAAAACATAATTTTTGGAAAATTGTTCAAGGACTTCTGAATCTACAGAAAATGGCTCAACAATATTTGTTCTAAGTTTGCAAACAAAATTACAAAGTGAAATGGTTATTTAGCTAACATGTTACATGTGTTACTGTGATCTCATCTCATGGGAGCCTATGGTAAAGTGACATTAGTTGTTCCATTAAAGTTCCATTACTGCGCTTTTTGGAAATAAGTTTGGCAGAGGGTTTTCTTTTTGTGCAGAACATCAACCCTGCCACAATTAACATTGTTTCTTCATCTAAGGTGGTACCTTAATTCCTTTGTCTCTTTTCTGATTTTCATAGTGTTTTCTTTTCTTAGGTTCCATGGGATGATATCACGAGAGCAAGCTGATGAGCTACTTGGTGGCATTGAGGGAGCTTACCTCATCAGGGAGAGCCAACGTCAGCCTGGTAGCAACACATTGGCTCTGAGGTACTTGCATGCTCCTGATCTCGATGAACTGAATAAATTATGTTGAACTTTTTTAAAAAAAATGTGACAAGCATTAACCTTGTTTTTAATTTCAGGATTCATTTGTCTAAAATAAGAAAAATAGAAATCTGTTTATATTTCAGACCGTTCTCACTGCTGAGTTGTGATTTTTCAGGAGCCCAACTGTCTTTAGTTTTTGGTGTTTCATTCCCTCTCTTTCAAAGTATCAATCAGGTCACCTTGACTCAGATCTTTAATGCAATAAATCCCAGCAAAAGTACAAGATGACATATAGACAGTATGCAAAAAAAAACCATGTCCTACAATTTAAAATGAATTAAAGAATGTTCAGATCGTTTATAGCTCTAGATTAGACTAGGGCCTTAAATCTTGTTTTGCTTGCATACCTGACTCAAAGGGAGTATAGAAACATGACAGAATTATGGTGTATATCCAATTGTGAGCCACTCTTCGTAGGATAATAATATTAGAATTGTGGACCAGGGAAATAGAACTTTCAAATTTACTCATCTGATGTTGTTATTGCAACTAAGTTTTGTTAGTTCTTGTATTCCACACACCATACTACACATATCCAATAGATCTGGTTTCACTGTGGGCAACCCAATGTCTGACACAAGGAAACAAATTAATAAATGGTTAAATTTCTAAAATACAAATCCCATTATGTAAAATTTAAATTGAATTGAATGAATATGATAATGTATGACATGACATTAGGGCAAAATTATTGTTCAAGTTTCCATTTTATTGTGAAAACCTAACTAGTTTGATAACTTCTACCTAGTCTACCCATGATTCCACCCCACACTGGCCGTACTATCTGCTGAGGTGACCTTGTAAAGTGATCAGTTGTAAGATGCCTGTTGCTAGCAAATTATTTAAAGTATTGAAGAGGCTTGTATTGGGACCATTGACCATGGACTGCCTTGTTTAACAAACTTTGCAGACCTGCATCCAAATTGGCAGACTCCTCCCATTACTGGTCAAGCAATATTTCAACATAGTTTTATGCAACTAACCAGATTCTTCATGACTGTTGTTGCATATGTCCTATTCAAGATACTTAGTAGCAGCAGAGGCTCTGGGTTGACGATAAAGCAACCATGACCTTTGGAATTATACAACTGGAATTTGGGTCTCAAGGAGCCTTGTGTTTCCAGCTAAAAGAAACATCCTACTGACTACCAGCCGGCTAATCAATTCTCACATAACTTACACCAAGTAGTAAGGGAAATTTGTGTTTTTTTTTGACAATATTTATTCGTAGGAAGTGGGTGTCCCAGCCAAGGCTAGAATTTCTTGCCCCATTCCTCATTGAGTACTTCGTCACATACCTGACATCCCTAGTGCCTTGCAGACTGCAGAAGTACTTGGAAAGTCAGAAAGTGAGATAATTGCTGCAGAGTACCAGGCCTCAGGTCTGCTGTTGTATTCACAGTAAGGCTGGTTTCACTTCTGTTTCTGATCAATAGCAACTTGTTGATGGGAGATTTGGTCCTGCCAATGCTGATAAATATGAAAAGAAGAATGTCAGAACCTCTGTTAGAGATAGCCATCATTTGGTGCCGGGGTTGCATAAATCTGATTTGCCACATATGGTACTTAGACTGAAAGTTGTCCCAGTTTTGCTTCATTGAGGATGGACTGTTCCTCAACTGAGATACTGTGAATGGAATTAGAAACTATAAAAATGTTAGAAATGTCTGCTCGTTTGACTTTGGAGAGGAGTGGAAGTAATTAGTGAAGCAATTGAACGTGCTAGAGCCCAGGACACTACGCTGAGGTAGGAGGGCTCTTGTGGTGCAGTGGTCACGTAACTATCTCTGAGACAGGAGGCCCCGGTTCACATCCCACCTGCTCCAGGGGTTTAATAACATCTCTCAACAGTTAGAAATATCTACTGTCAGAAGCTGAGAAGGGTTCTTGTGATGCAGTGGCAATTTCTAAAGTCTGGAACGGGAAGCCCGAGTTCAAGAGGTGTGTAATAACATCTCTGAGCAGTTGATGAGGAAATGGTGATGATGAGAAGCTGTTAGGTAAGAATCGAGCCAGGGAAAAGCTTTCCCCGATTCACATTGATTTCAGTACTGTCTGGTGCCGTGATACCACATTGATCAATTGTTCCTTTGAATTCAAAGGCAGCCCCTCTTGTATCACCATTGGAACTTGCCTCAATTGTCTGTACTTGGGCTAAGGTTATAATGTGGTCTTTGTGAAACTCAACAAAACACCAATGAAGAGTTTACCGGTGATTAAATGTCACTCAGTAGCACTGTCATCACACCTCACACCATTTTTATGTTAAGTAAGTGTAGATTAATGGAGCAATAAATGGGGTCAGATAGAATTTGTACTGGACTGGAAGTACCTGAGCAATTTCCCACATTGTTGAATGTTTGTCAGTTTAGCACATTTTCTGGACCAGCTTGGCTAGAGGCCTGGTTCGCTCTGAAGCAAATGTCTTCAGTACTATTGTCAGGATTTTGTTAGTGCCCATTGCCTTTGATGGATCCAATCTGAACAGCTATTTTTATATTATGGGGAGTGAATTAACTTAGTTGAAGATTGGCATTAGAGGTGGTGAGGACTCCAGAGGGAGACTGACATGAATTATCCACTCCATGTTCTGGCTGAAGGTGTTTACAAGTGTTTCAGACTCATCTTTTACGCACAGAGGATGAGCTCAAGCACTATTGGACTTTTTAAAGTTCGTGGCACCTCCTCCTTCCTTTACTTGTCCTCTCCTGTTCACAGTTGAACTGAAGCACTGTTGATCTTTCATCTGATCATTGTTTATGAGTGCAGTCTGAATGGAAGAGCTCAGTACCCAGCAGAAAGAGCAGCTTGGTTGCACTATTGTGGACAAACTGGACAAGTCCTTGATACTTATCACTTTTCATAAGTTAGTGGCTTTCTGCTTACAAACTTACCTGATGCTGACAGAGCAGGGAATTAATGTACTTAATGATGTAACGTCTTCTGAAAGCAAATTTTTCTTTTCCCCCCCACGGTGAGGGCTTCCATACTCAGGTAATGTGTCTCACTGCCATGATCAATGAAATGGACTGAGAAGAAATATACTAACCCAAAAATGGGCACCCTTGAAACACCATTGTCCCTAAGCAGCCGTAGAATTTTACACCCATACAGTTTGTAACCACATTTGGAAAGGAGGTAAACATAGAAAAGTACAGCACAGTACAGGCCCTTCAGCCCACGATGTTGTGCCATGGAATAATCTTAATCCAAAAATAAAATAACCTAACCTACATTCCCCTCAATTCACTGCTGTCCATGTGCATGTCCAGCAGTCGCTTAAATGTCACTAATGACTCCACTTCCACGACTACCACTGGTAAACTATTCCATGCGCTCTCAACTCTCTGGGTGAAGAACCTCCCTCTGACGTCTCCTCTGTACCTTCCTCCTAACACCTTAAAACTATGACCCCTCGTGGCAGTCAATCCTGCCCTGGGGAAAGATCTCTGGCTATCGACTCTATCCATGCCTCTCATTACCTTGTACACCTCGATCAGGTCACCTCTCTTCCTCCTTCTCTCCAGAGAGAAAAGTCCGAGCTCAGTCAACCTCTCCTCGTAAGACCAGCCCTCCAGTCCGGGCAGCATCCTGGTACCTCCTTTGCACCCTCTCCAAAGCATCCACATCTTTGCTATAATAGGGCGACCAGAACTGGACACAGTATTCCAAGTGTGGTCTCACCAGGGTTTTGTAGAGCTGCAGCATAACCTCGCGGCTCTCAAACTCGATCCCCCTGTTATTGAAAGCCAAAACACCATATGCTTTCTTAACAACTTTATCCACCTGGGTGACAACTTTGAGGGAACTATGCACTTGAACACCAAGATCCCGCTGTTCTTCCACACTGCTGAGAATCCTGCCTTTAATCCTATATTCAGCATTTAAGTTCGACCTTCCAAAATGCATCACTTCGCATTTATCCAGGTTGAACTCCATCTGCCATTTCTCAGCCCAGCTCTGCATTCTTTCAATGTCTCGCTGAAGCCTGCAATAGCCCTCGATACTATCAAAGGCACCTCCAACCTTTGTGTCATCAGCAAACATACTAACCCATCCCTCAACCTCCTCATCCAAGTCATTTATAAAAACTACAAAGAGCAGAGGCCCAAGAACAGAGCCCTGCGGGACACCACTCAGCACTGACGTCCAGGCAGAATACTTAACATCTACAACCAATCTCTGCCTCCTGTCAGACAACCAATTCTGTATCCAGACAGCCAAATCACCCTGTATCCCATACCTCCTGACTTTATGAATGAGCCTGCCCTGGGGAATCTTATCAAATGCCTTGCTGAAGTCCATGTACACCACATCCACTGCTCGACCCTCGTCAACCTGTCTTGTGACTTACTCAAAGAACTCAATAAGATTTGTAAGACATGACCTGCCCCTCAGAAAGCCATGCTGACTCCCTTTAATCACGCTATGCTTTTCCAAATAGTCATAAATCCTATCCCTCAGAATTCTTTCCAAAACATTGCTGACCACAGACGTAAGACTGACTGGTCCGTAATTTACAGGGATTTCCCTATTCCCTCTCTTGAAAAGAGGAACAACATTTGCCTCCCTTCAATCTTCCGGTACAACTCCCGTGGAGAGTGAGGAAGCAAAGATCTTTGCCAGCGGCTTAGCAACCTCCTTTCTTGCTTCCTGGAGCAACCTAGGATAAATCTGGTCTGGCCCTGGGGACTTATCATTCTTAATGTTTGCCAAAATTTCCAGCACATCAACTTCCTCAATCTTGATCTGTTCAAGCCTGTTTTCCTGCTCCTCAAAGTTCTCATTCACAACAAGGTCCCTTTCCTTAGTGAAAACCAAAGCAAAAAACTCATTTAGGGCTTCCCCTATTTGCTCAGATTCCACGCACAAGTTCCCTACGCCATCCCTGATCGGCCCTACCTTCTCCCTGATCATTGTCTTATTCCTCACGTATGAGTAAAATGCCTTCGGGTTCTCCCTAATCCTCCCTGCCAAGCCTTTTTCGTGCCCCCCCCCCCCGGCCCTCCTCAGTCCACTTTTGAGCTCCTTCCGAGCAAGCCTGTAATCCTCTAAAGCTGTGCTAGACCCTTGCTTCCTCCACCTTGCGTACGCTGCCATTTTCTTTTTGACAAGAAGCACCTCTGTACCCGTCATCTAAGGCTCCTTAATCTTACCCCTTCTTACCTGTCTCAGAGGAACAAATTTATACATCATTCGCAACAACTGCTCCTTAAAAGGCCTCCACAAGTCTGCTGTGCCCTTTCTGTGGAACAATTGCTCCCAATCTGTACTTCCCAACTCCTGTCTGATAGTGTCACAGTTTCCTTTACCCCATATAGTCTGATGCACTGTTATGGTATATCATCATATGAGAGGACCAAAGTTGAAAGTGCTTTGAACGCAATCCAGCCAAAGCAGAGTGCACAAGTATAATTACCCACGATCTGCAAACAGGAAGTTGATACCGAATGTATGGTTTAAGCTCAGTAGGGCTTATGGAACAGTGAAAACAGTACGCAAGGAAAAGGGAGATTGCACACAGAAGACAGGGCAATGGAGCTACAGCATAGTCACTGTCTTTGCAAAAGAAATGGGTAAAGGAAGCCTGTTAAAACTTTTCCTTTTCCTCCACTGAGCTCGAAAATTCATTTCCATAAAATAGAAATGATTGTGATAAACTGGGCTTGCATCCTAGAGGCCTGAAAAGAGGATTAAACAAACACATTTTAGACTAAGAACCAATTTGGTGTACAATTAAGATGATGGCAGGACTACAAATGTGTCTCAATAGGGAGAACATCTGTTTAATGATGCGAGTGAGATTGTTTCAGCAAGACGGCTCCATGTACACCAGTAATGCTGTTTATTATTCATTGTTATGGGCACGTAAGAGTAGGAGTAGGCCATTCAGCCCATCTAGCCTGAGCCACATTTAGTAAGATCAAGGCTGATCTGGCTCAGGCCCAACTCCTCTTTCATGCTGTCTCCTCTTAGCCCTCCACTCCCCAATATTTCAAAAATAAAATCTTTCTACCTCCTCTTCAAATACTGTCAGTGAGATAACCTCCTCAGAATTCCAGACATTCAGAACCCTCTGGGAGGAGAATTCGTGTGTCAGTTTTAAAGGAGTGTCACCTTTCTTGTTTCAAGATACCCCCACTAGGAAACAACCTCTCAGTATCTACCCCAACAAGCCCACTCAAAATCTTGTTTCAATAAGACTACCATCATGCCTCTAAACTCCAATGAATAAAAGTCTAACCTGTTTAGCTTGATTTATTTCTTGATAAGTCAACCTTTTCAATCATTCAGCTTACTGAATCTCTTTTAAACTGCCTGAATGCCAATCTAGCCATTTTTTTTAAAGGTAGACACCATTTTGGTTTTCAGTTTAAGATCTTTAGACTAGTTCATGTATGAACATTTCTGTGATTATTGTCAGCTGACTCTTGTCAATTATTCAGCTCCATCCCACACAAAAAATCATGATATTGTTGAATATTAGCATGGTGCTTTAAGGACAAATATTGGAGATTGGTAGGGATATCAAGATATTTTAAATTTATTTTTTGACATTTACCAACTTAAGGTGCATTGAAGCCAATGTATTTTTTAAAATATAGTAAGTATATTCAGAAAATGTGGTGTTTTGCATAATTTGGGATTTGATTTCTACTTATAGAAAGGCCTTTGCAATCATATGGAATAATATAAAGTGACCCTTACAGTACCTTTAGTAAATGCAATAGCCAAGGAACATTGATTATTTTTCATTTTTAATCATATTTTGCTGTGTGTGCTGCATCATTGCGAATGCAAAGGTGTAAATACAGTGTGTTAAGTTTGTAGGTGCAGTTAAAAAAGAAGAAATTGAATTCAGGATGGAAAGAGAAACTAAAATAGAGAGCCACATTTTCCTTGGCCTTGGGAAATCTGATCTACTTTTTCAGCTGACATGCTGCATTCCTGGCACAAGTGTGATTTCACATTTTATCTTAGTCTTTTCATACTGAGGTTCAGTTCACAGTGCAATTTGACAGCTGTGATGGAGTACACAAGTGTGTGTGCTGAGTATAGGCTGGCTAGAAGGCCAATCCTGGTCCTTCAACACATTGTCCCAGTTCCCAATAAGATTTAAGGGCACTCTCCCCGGTTTCCCTCATTGCCATGCCCATTGTGCCTGCCCATTCGACATTGGGTTTCCTATGCTATCTCTTTGGCGCAATGCTACATTCTGTGCCACAATGTCTCATACTCAATGCAATCCTATTTCTATGCCTGCCCCTCTCTCCATGGATCCTCTATCAGCATTTACCCAATGTACGGTCCTCAGATTCCATGTTGTACCAATGGGATAAAATGAGTTTCCCCAACATTCTCTGTGTTTGAGAAGGAGAAAACAGAGTTAACGTTTTGGGTCCGGTGACCCTTCCTCAGAACTGAGGAAGGGCCACCGGACCCAAAACATTAACTCTGTTTTCTCCTTTACAGGTGCTGCCAGACCTGCTGAGCTTTTCCAGCAACTTTGTTTTTGTTCCTGATTTAAAGCATCCGCAGTTCTTTTGGTTTTTATTCTCTGTTAATTTCAGTGTTACTGAAAGTTATTTTATGTTCCTGTAAACACATGCCTTCTTCATATTGGTGACACTGAGATTATGCTATGTGGAAAAATTGTTGTAAATATTGCTAATCCTACTATCTGGTGTCAACAAACCAGAAACCACATGAAAGGGACAATCCATTAGTGCAGTTTAAAGAAGCTGTTGTTTATTTTCAGATGAATTGAACACTTACTGTGCTGAAACCCATTATCACTTGAAACTGTTTAAACAATAGACTGCTCTGTGAGATCAGAATAATAAAAGATTTTTTTATATCAATTTCAAAGAAGAGTGCTTGACACTCAATCAAAGGGAGTAACAAGGGTCACTGAACCCAAAATGTTAACCCTCGTTTCTCTTCACAGAAGTTGCCAGACCTGCTGAGCTTTTCTAGAAACTTCTGTTTTTGTTCCTGATTTACAGCGTCTGCAGTTCTTTCGGCTTTTAATGAAAGGAAATAGATGGTGATCCATTTTTAAAAGTATCGAATCAGTTTTTAAAAATTAATCAGCCAGTTTAAATTGTAGTGGAAACGATGGACGTACAGGCCTATAGGAGATTCTGTAATATTTTGGTACATTCTACACTAAAAAAAGTGCATCAATTCATGTAACAAATTGGCATCGATAATCACTCACCCCCACGTCCCCAAGCCCGGAGATGTAGGCCTAGTCTTCCTTATGTATATCCTGCGATGTTTTCACCCCAGGCCTGGTTCCTCTGTCTGACTGTACACGTGTGGCATGTACCGGACTGTAGCTCATCTGTTCTGTTCTAGGCGTCTCGGGAGATTTTCCTCCTCCTCCCTTTCTTCCAGTGGTAATGCTATCAAGGCTACATCCATCTCGGAATCCGAGGTTTCCTCGGAAGGGGGAGAACCTGTGGGTCTTGATAGACCTTCTGGCTTTTCCAAGAGGCCAGGTATGTTTTGCTCCTGCCCTTTTTGTGAGATAACAGCTTTCAAGTGATCTACATATTTGTTCATGACTGCCTCACCTCCTTGAACTTTGTATGTCATTGGACCTGACCTCTCATTGACCTCGCCTTGCTCTGATACAGGCTGTTTCCATGGTTCTGGCGCCAAATTTTGTCTCCCAAATTAAATTGTCTGTTTGGTTCAGAGGAAGTATGTAGACAGCATTGGCGCTCCAGCTGCCCTTTCACCCCTCTCCTTGCGCCCCCAGGTCTGGAAATATCAGGTTTGACCTGGTGCAGAATCTCAGCAACTCTGCTGGAACTATCCCTGTTGTTGCACGCGGGGTGGTCCTATAATAAAACGGGAGCCGGGACAGTTTAGTATCAATTGACGCTGTAGGCTGCTTCTTTAAGCCTGCCTTTAAAGTTTGGACCACACTTTCCGCCAGACCATTGGACAACGGATGGTATGGAGCTGTCCTTGTGTGCTGAATGCTATTTGACTTTTGGAAATATTCAAATTCCCTGCTGGTAAATTTAAGTCCCATTTATCAGTGACCAGTTGCTCCTGGGAATCCATGTATCATGAACGATGCTTGCAGCTTCTCAGTCGTCATCCCTGAACAAAATTTATGCATGTTCAGCCACTTTGGGTGTTCATAATTCATAAATTTTAAGATTATGTGAATAACAGCAAGCCCTTCAGTTCCTTAAGTCTATTCTGCCGTCAATTAGACTAGAATCATAGAATCCCTACAGTGTGGAAGCAGGTCATTTGGCCCATCGAATCCACACCGAGCCTCTGAAAAGCATCCAGCCCAGACCCCCCAGCAACCCTATCCCCACTATACTATGACTGATTTGATATCGTAATTCTATTTCCCTGGCATGCTTCCAAAACCCTTAAGTATAAATGTCTAACAAAACCTATCAATCTTTAAGTTGAAAATTTTAAATGCCTAGCTGCAACAACTTCTTGGGGGGGTGATATCAAATTTCTAGCGATCTTCATATAAAGAAGTGATTTCTGACACCTTCTCTCAAAACTGAGGTTTGATTTTAAGGCCACACCCTTTTTTATGATACTTTCATATGAAGAAATAATATGTGTAACCTATGAAGTCCTTCAGTTGTGCATCTCATTTAGATTACTCCCTTATCTGCAGTATTCAAGGAAATTGAAGCTGACCCAATGTAACCACTTTTCCTCAGCATTTAATCCTTTTATGCATGGTAACATTCAGGTGAATCTATGTTGCACCTCTCAAAGACCAGTATATCCTTCCTGAAGAACCATACCTGAACTGAATGCAATAAACTACATAGGGGTCTGACCAAATTCTTCACAGCTGTAGCATAACTTTCATCCTTTTGTGTTATATTCTGTTGAAGTAAAGCCTGGCACTACAGTAACCTTTTAAATTGTTTCTATATCTGTCCAGAAGTCAAAAATTAAAAAAAAGTCTGGGCTGAAATTAACAGTTTTACTGAAATATACCAAAACCAGTCAGGTATGAAGAAACCCTGACACAATATGCACCGCTTCAGTGCAGTTGATATACTAATCAATTGCTCGGTGTTTATAAATGCAAGTTTCATGCTATTAATGTTACTGCCTCATTAATTCTCCTTCCTTACCATTTCGACTTCAGGTTTGCAATTTTAACTAGCTTTTCCTTCAGGAGCATTATCCTTGATATTTTATATTATCCCTCAGCAGCAAGCTTTTATGACCAATTGTTCCATTATCCTTATCTCACACCTGTCAGTTCTAAAACTAATCTACCTTCAAATAACATACCTTCATGATATGTTATTTGACTAGTACTCCTAGGGCCAAGACTGATGGTCTGGGTGGCTGCAGGATTGGCCCTGAAAGTCCTTGAACATGGACTAAAGATTCCGTAAGATCTCATGACTTCAGGTCAAATGTCGACAAGTAATTCATAGCCTTTTCTTTATTATCATGTTTTCCCTCTTTCAATCACTGAAACAATTGTGGGAGATGTTGACGGCATACAATATACTCTGGATATGAGCTGTAGTGTTCGTTTATTTTTATTCATTTAGGGAATGTCGACTTCACTGGCTTAGCCCGCGTTTATTATCCATCGGTATTTGCCCTCAAGATGGTGATGAACTGCCTAAGAAGCCTCGGTGAATTTCTGCAGCGCATCATGTGAATTGTACTCACTGGAGGGAGTTGTACTCATCCAGGCAAATGGGGAGAATTCTGTTACTCTGATTTGTTTTTTTCAGACGGGAACTGAATTACTCCTACAGGATTCCTAGCCCCTAACCTGCTTTTACAGCTGTGGTATTGATGTGGCTAGTCTGGTACAGTTTCTAGTGAAAGGTAACCTCCAGGATATTGGTAGTTAGGGATTCAGCAATTCTAATGCATTGAATATTGAGGGATGACAATTAGAATCTTTCTTGTTGGAGATGATCATTGCCCAGCACTTGTGTGGCATGAATTTTACTTATCAATCCAATCTTGCTGAATTTGGGCTTATTTGCATTCGATATGTTTGTATTTGTGGAATCACACATGGTACTGAAAATTAAGCATCCCCATTTACGACCTTATGATGGAAGGAAGGTTATTGAAGCAGCTGAAAATGGTTGGGCATAGGACCACTACCCTGAGGAACTTCTGCAGTGATGAGCTTGGGCTGAGATGACTGACCTCCAATATTGACAGTCATTTATTTTGTATCATGTATGACTTCAATCAGCAGAGAGATTTTCACTGATTCACGTTCACTCCAGTTGCACAAGGTCTTCTAATCCCATGCCTGATCAAATGTGACCTTGATAACAATGGCAATCAGTTTCAAATCGTCTCTAGAATACAGTTCTTTTCTGCATTTTTGTGTCTAAGTTGCAGTGACGTCAGGAGTTATCCAAGCAAATCCTGAGCAAATCCAAACTGAGCATCAGTGATCAGATTATTGCCAAGCAAGTTCTGCTTGATACTACTATTTAGGCCCCATTCCGTCACTTTACTGATAACTAGAAGTAGACTGATAGGTGATAATTGGCCAGTTTACATTTGTTCTGCTTTTATATAGGACATACCTGGGCAGTTTTCACACTGTCAGTTAGATGCCAGTGTTGTAATCATACGGGAACTACTTATCTGGGGGTTTAGATAACGAAGTGTGGAGCTGAAGGGACACAACAGGCCAGGCAGCATCAGAGGAGGAGGAAAGTTGACGTTTTGCGTGGGGACTGTCCTTTAGAAATGCGGGAGGGGGAAGGGAGCTCAAATAAATAGAGAGGAGGAGTGGGGCTGGGGCCAGGGAAGGTAGGTGGGACGGTGATAGGTGAGTGCAGGTAGGCCGTGGTGGGGATTGGTCAATGAAGTCGGAGGGGCAGATAGGTGAGAGAGAAGATGGACAGGTTGTGTCAGGTAAAGGGGGTGGGGATGAGAGGGAGGGTTAGACATGGGATGAAGCCAGGAGTGGGGAGATTTTGAATGTGCTAAAATTCACATTAAGACCATTGGGCTGTAGGCTCCCGAGGTGGAATTTGAGGTGCTGCTCTTCCAGTTTGTGAGTGGCATCATTGTGACACTGGAGGAAGCCCAGGATAGACACATCACCTAGGGAGTGGGAGGGGGAGTTAAAATGTTTCGTAACAGGAAGGTATTATTGTTTGTCATGTAAAGAGCGCAGATGTTCTATAAAACTGTCTGCCAGTCTCCTTGGCCTCACCGATGCAGAGGGGGCCACTTTGGGAGCAGCAGGTGCAATAAACCAAGTTGACGGATGTGCAGGTGACCCCATGTCTGATGTGGAAGGTTTGTTTTGTGCTTTGAGTAGAGGTGAGGGGGGAGGTGTAGGGGCAGATGTAGCACTTCCTGCGGTTGCAGGGAAAGATGCCGAGGGTGGTGGGGCTAGTGGGGAGTGTGGTGCAGATGAGGGATTCATGGAGAGTATGGCCCCTATGAAAGGCAGATTGGGGTGGGGAGGGAAATATCCCTTTTGTTGTGGGGTCGGATTGTAGGTGGCGGAAGTGGCAGAGAATGATACGCTGGATACGGAGTTGGTGCCTCTGTCTCTTTTCATCTGGAGGTTTGGCAAATTTTGGAATGCAAGTCTTCAGTAATATTATCAGGGTCCATAGCCTTTGCAGTACCCAATGTCTTCATTTGTTTCTTAATATTGCATGGAGTTAATTGAATTGGCTGAAGTGTAGAATCTCTGTTGCTGGAGATCCCGGAGGAGGATGGGATGTATCACTTCTCATTGCAGATTGTGGAACATAATTTAGCCTTGTCATTGGCACGGATGTGCCAAACTCAGACACTATTAAGAATAGGGATATCTATGGTGCATTGTCCTCCTGCCTGTTATTTAATTGCCCACCATTCTTCATGACTGGATGTGGCAGGAACTTACAGATGTTTTTTTTTTAAAGCTATGGGATTACTTCAGTCTGTTGATTGCATGTTGTTTATGCTGTGTGACACACTGTTGTAGCTTCATCAGGCTGATGCCGTATTTTTAGGACCATTTTGTGCTGTTCCTGGCGTGTCTTCTGCACTGTTCATTGAACATTGGTCTCGTGATTTGATGGTTATGTGGAGTGGGGTATTTGCTGGGGCATGGGGTTGCATTTGAATTCTGTTCTGCTGCAGCTGAAGCCCCACAGTTCCACATGGATGAGCTTAAATGGCTAGATATATTCAAAATCTGCACAGTGGTACATAGAGTTTCTCTGGGAATGACCAACATGGACTAATGACCCCATCAAGTTCCATGCCATCAGATGAAAAATGAGCATATCAACCTCTGTAATATCTATTGTGCACAGTTTTCATGAAGACCAAGTCGTATCATGACATTGAGGTTATCCTCCATGTTGTTGTGTGGGACTACCACTGTGCTGTCACCTTTTCTGAATGTGCCTAGGGATAGTAATGATAGTGTCTTGTACATAAGGTGCATCTCGGTGAGTGTGACTATGTCAGGCTGTTGGTTGAAAGGTCTCTGTGACAGCTGTCCAAATTTTAGTACTGGCCCCAACTGCTAGTAAGGAGGACTTTTCAAGGATGATAACACTGATTACTGTTCTTTCTGGTGCCTTGGTCAAAGCTGTGTGGTCTGAACTATATTTCTGTCTTTTTAGTCCACCTGAATGTCTTGGTTGTCCATTTCAGAGAGCAGAGTCAACCACATTGTTGTGAGTCTGGAGTCACATATAGGCTAGACCAGATAAAGATAGCAGATTTTCCTTCTATAAAGGACATTAGAAAAGGAGATGTATTTTTAGGCTGTCAACAATGGTTTCATGGCATCATTAGACTTTTAATTCCAGACTTTTAAAGATGAGTTCAAATTCAGTCATGGTTTCTAATCCTTGTTTCCAGAGCTTTATATGAATCTTTGGCTTGCTAGTCCAGTGACAATGCTAAGCACCACCCGCTCAGCCCCCGCATCAAGTGGTCTTTCCTAATATTGACTTTGAGCCATGAAAGGCCTAGTTGTTGAGAGCTAGTTTTGTGTTAGGCAATAAGAGAACCAATTTGAGGACATCATCCTGCTGTAGATTCACTGGTTCATGGAAGCATTGGTAGGAATGTGCAACCCAGTACATTTGAGACCTGTTCTACTTTCAAAGTGTAAACTATTGGACTAGAGTGCTAAATGGGATTGCTTAAGTGATCATCTGGCAGCTCATATGGTGGTGTGGGCTATTAATGGTGGCAGTATTATATATGATCATAATCTGAACCGTTTTGGTCCATCATATTCCTCACACCTGTCAGCATGAAGCTTATTGACTTACTCTAGTCCTATGAGGGTACAAAAAGAGCATGCTTGGAGCAGCACTTAACATGTTTGAATATGAACTGTTAACCTAGTGAAGATTCAATATAGCATTAGAGCCTATTAAAGAGAAATGCAGCTTGATGTAGATGGAGATCTGTAATCTCAATGACTAATAGAACAAGTGTAGCCTTTCATGTGCAGTCATGTATAAGCATTTAACCAGGAGAGTTAACAAAAGTCCTCTTCCACATATATAAAACCAGATAAAACTGAGGCATTTGCAATCATCTTTATGCAGACGTATGGCATTTTTGATCATTCTCAGTCACCTTCTTAAATCCCTATGTTTGTTGATATCGGTGTAAAATAAACTTGGTCACCTCCATGTCAAGAAACAGCAAAATCCATCTGCCCTGTCAGAATTATTTCAATATTTGAAAGCCTGTAGTCATCAGAAAATATTGGAAGAAGTTGCCAAAAAGTGTTATTTTCCTGCTTTTCCTCAGCAATAACCAGCTGCCTCATGCTTGTTTTGGGCTCCAACATCATCAGAACCTCGGACCAGATGTTACATGAGCTGAATTCTTATGGTGAATCTAGAAAGTTGTTCTTGACATTATAACTGTATCTTTTTGGACGTGGTGCCAAGGAATTCTGGTGAAACCCAGGATAGTAGGAAATGGAGGAAATTCATCACCGGCTGGAGTCATACCTGTCACAAGAAAGTTGGTTGTGATTTTTGGAGGCCAATCAATTAAACTGCAATGTGTCACTATAGGACTTCCTCAGTGTAATATCTCCATGAATGACATTCCCTCCATGATGAGGTCAGTTTGGGATTGTTTCCTGATGATTTCACAATGGTTAATAAAACCATTGTTTGTGAAACCAGTCAGTGGACTGGTCCATGTTCAAGAACTCAGTGACCAACCTAAGTGAGTGTGCCAGTTTTGCCACAGACTTCATCAGTAAGTCTGTAGAGGACTGTGTGCTAAAGAAGTTAATCTGAGTGTCACCCAACCTAAACCATGGATGAACCGGAAGATCCACTCCCAACTGAAGTCCAGGTCTGAGATGCTTAAGTCGGGTGACCCTGACCTTTGCAGAAAATCTAGATACAAATTTTGCAAAGCCTTCAGGGACACCATGGGACAGTATCAAACTAGAGTCCCAGACTAACTGCACAAACACACATTGACTATGGCAAGGCTTACATGATATAATGGGTTACAAAGCAAAGTCAAGTGGAATTGCTGACAACAATGCGACCCTCCTCATTGAGCTGAATGTATTCTTTGTTCATTTTGAACAGAAGGTCAGTGAAATGATATAACTTGCCCCGACCG
Source organism: Stegostoma tigrinum (assembly GCF_030684315.1). Lineage (NCBI taxonomy): Eukaryota > Metazoa > Chordata > Chondrichthyes > Orectolobiformes > Stegostomatidae > Stegostoma > Stegostoma tigrinum. The sequence goes on from NC_081355.1 coordinate 59,615,847, forward strand.
TCTTGGCTGCACCTGTATCACAGTCACTGCACAGGCCTCTGATCAGCCGCCTTGAGAGTGAACCCACAGTAAGTGACTGGCTGGGATGGAGACCCAGACTGTGCACTCAGATCCTGTGCAAATCAGCTGGTGGGAGGTTTGCAGACATAGATCAGAGAATCATATAATCCCTACAGTGTGGAAACAGGACCTTCGGCCCAGCCCAGCCAATCCACGGCAACCCTCGGAGCATCCCACCCAGATCCATCCCCAATAACCTATCTAATCTACACATCCCTGAACACTAGGGACAATTCAGCATGGCCAATCCACCTAACCTACACATTTTTAAAATGTGGGAGGAAACCAGAGAGGAAACGCACGCTGATGCGGCAAGAATATGCACACTCCACACAGACAGTCGCCCGAGTGTGGATTCGAACCCACGTCCGCTCTCCATGCTATGATGTGAGGTTCTCACCTGCCTCAAGAAGACAAATATCATCCTGGTGTCAAAAATCAATCAAACGACCACCCAGTAGCTGTGATGGCCATTGAATGAAGTGTTTTGAGAGGTTAGTAATGGCATACATCAACTCCAACCCCTCAGGTTGCCTTGATCCCCTGCATTGTGCCTACCATGGCAGTAGATCCACAGCAGATGCCATCTCCCTGGCCCTACACTTATCTCTGGAACATCTGGATAAGAAGGAAATCTACAGCAAACTCCTATTTATTGACCCTCGCTCTGCCCTCAGCACCATGATTCCAACCAAATGTATCTCCAAACTCCAAGACCTAGGACTGTGCTCCTCCCGCTCCCTCCTCCCCCTCTCCCCCTCCTCCCCGTCCCCCACCTCTCCCCGTCCCCCACCTCTCCCCGTCCCCCACCTCTCCCCGTCCCCCACCTCTCCCCGTCCCCCACCTCTCCCCGTCCCCCACCTCTCCCCGTCCCCCACCTCTCCCCGTCCCCCACCTCTCCCCGTCCCCCACCTCTCCCCGTCCCCCACCTCTCCCCGTCCCCCACCTCTCCCCGTCCCCCACCTCTCCCCGTCCCCCACCTCTCCCCGTCCCCCACCTCTCCCCGTCCCCCACCTCTCCCCGTCCCCCACCTCTCCCCGTCCCCCACCTCTCCCCGTCCCCCACCTCTCCCCCTCCCCCACCTCTCCCCCTCCCCCACCTCTCCCCCTCCCCCACCTCTCCCCCTTCCCCCACCTCTCCCCCTCCCCCACCTCTCCCTCTCCCCCTCCCCTCCCTCTCCCCCTCCCCCTCCCCTCCCTCTCCCCCTCCCTCTCTCTGCAACTGGATCCTGACTTCCTGAAAATCAGACCACAAACAATGAGGATTGGCAACAGCACCACCTCCACGATAATCCTCAAGACCAGTGCCCTGTAAGGCTGCGTACTCAGCTCCTTATACATTCACAACGGTGTCACCAAATACAGCTGTAACTCCATTTACAAATTTGCAAATGACACCTCTAGTGGGTCGGATCTCAAACAACGACATGACAGAGTACAGGAAGGAGATAGAGAGCTTAGTGGCCAGATATAAAGACAACAATGTCTACCTCAGTGTCTGCAAAATGAAGGAACTGGTGATTGACTTAAGGAAATGGAGTGGAGGACGCAACGCTGTCTACATCAGCAGTGCTGTGGTGCAGGTAGTCCAGAGCTTCAAATTCCTAGGCGTAAGTATCATCAATAACCGAGCCTGATCCATCTATGTCAATGCTACAGTCAAAGCACACAAACATATCTATTTCCTCCGAAGAGCAAAGGAAATTGGGCATGTCCACAATGACTTACCAATTTTTATAGATGCAGCATAGAAGGCATTCTATCCAGATGCATTGCAGCTTGGTGTTGCAACTGCAGTGCCCAACACTGCAAGAAATTAGAGTAGTGAACACCACTCATTGCATTCCAAAAACCAGCCTTCCTCCACTGATTCCTTCTACACTTCCACAGCTTCGGGAAAGCAGCCAACATAATCAAAGACCCTTCCCTCCCTGGTTATACTCTCTTCCACCCTCATTCAACAGACAGAAGATACAAAAGTTTGAAAACATGTACCAACAGATTCAAGAACTTCTTCCCTACTGTTATTAGAATTACGAATGAACCTCTCATTTCGAATTGATCTTCTCTGTAGCTGCAACACTATTCTGCATTCTGTTGTATTACTCTGATGTACTTAAGTTAAATATGATTTGTCTGGTCAGCATGCAAAACAATACTTTTCTCCGTATCTCAGTACATATGACAAAATAAACCAAATCAAAGTTTATTCCACTCCACTCATTATTTCTTAGGCAATGAAGTAATCCATTCCTGCATGCTTATGTGTGGTGGGAAAGTTAGGTGTCAATAAAGCATAAGGCATGACTATCTCCAAGGAAAGTCTTAATATCTGCCCATTGACATTCAATGTCAATGCCCTAGCTAAATCCCCCACATTTTGGAACAAAAACAGAATACTTGTATTCTATGATAACAAAGTGTGGAGCTGGATGAACACAGCAGGCCAAGCAGCATCTGAAGAGCACAAAAGCTAACGTTTCGGGCCTAGACCCTTCATCAGAAAAAGATGAAGGATCTAGGCCCAAAAAGTCAGCTTTTGTGCTCCTAAGATGCTGCTTGGCCTGCTGTGTTCATCCAGCTCCACACTTTGTTATCTCGGATTATCCAGCATCTGCAGTTCCCATCATCTCTGAGACTTGTATTCTGTTGTGGTTCTCATGATCGCTGAACATCTTGAAGTATTTCACAGCCAACAAATTACTTTTTGTAGAAAATACAACAATCATTTTAGCACACGGCAAACTCCAACAGCAATGTGATAATAACTGAATAATTTAGTTCTGTGATGTTGAGGGATAAGTTTAGGTCATGAAATTGGGGATAAATCCATTGCTCTTTTTTAAAAAAATGCTGCCATGCAATCTTTTACATTACCACAGCAGGCTTCATTCTAACATCTAGTTTGAAAAAGCACCCTCAGCAGCACACTAATCCCTCAGTATGACACTGGAGTATGACCCTTGGTATTAGTGGAATGGGACAAGAAACCAGACCCTTGTTTTACAAACATGAAATTTATAATTGATGTTTTTGGGCATTCTTAAGATTTAAGCTAAAATATAGGGCGGCACTGTGGCTCGGTGTTTAGCGCTGCAGCCTCATAACACCAGGGACCCGGGTTTGATTCCAGCCTCGAGTAACTATCTCTGTGGAGTTTGCACATTTTCCCTGTGTCTGCGTGGGATTCCTCCCGGGTGCTCCGGCTTCCTCCCACAGTCCAAAGATGTGTAGGCTAGGTGGACTGGCCATGCTAAATTGCCTGTAGTGTTCAGGGGGGTGTGTGTTATAGGGGGATGGGTCTGGGTGGGATGCTTTAAGGGGCAGTGTGGACTTATTGGGCCGAAGGGCTTGTTTCCACACTGTAGGGAATCTAAATCTAATATAGTAGTGAAGTGTGCTATGTGAATCAGCTCTGAATCCTGCTTGTGACAATAAGCCTGATTGGCTGGTTTGTTATGGTTTTAATGAAGCCCAGATTGATTTACTCTGAAGAAAGTGCAAGATTGCTGGGGAAAAAAAAATGGTAAAGCTTTAGTCTCATACTCCTCAGGACATTCACAAGAATACCAACATAATGGGGATCGACATTTTAAAAATTATTCTGTATGAGAAAGTCGAGTTGATTGTTTTTCAAGTAGACTCTGGTAGAGATATGGCCATGGATGATTTACCAGGTTTCTGGTGATTGAGCATTAATTGCCAAGCTTTGTTTAAATTTAAACCAGGAAGTTGACTCCATTTATACACACGTTTATATATGTTTTGTAATTAATGAGTGTATATGATTTTGGTTTGTATTTCTTCATTGATCTAATTTTTATTTTATACTTCAGTTTATTGAAATATGTTTTTGCAAGATAAAACATTTTTTACTTAACAACCCCCCCATCTCCCCAATAAAAAGTTTGTAATATTTTGTAAATTCCTCATGTTATGTTTCTCAAACATATTATTTGCATCATGTTCACCTAATTTTCTATTTGTAGCTGTATTTTACTTGAATTATGCTCTAACTTAATTTAGTTGCTGGGGACACTGCTTGTAACTATTATCGTTTTGTTTTCTTTGTAGGTTTGGATATCAGACCTTAAACTATAGGTTGTTCTATGATGGAAAGCATTTTGTTGGTGAGAAGCGTTTTGAGTCGATTCATGATTTAGTGACTGATGGTTTGATAACACTGTACATAGAAACTAAAGCATCTGAGTATATTTCAAAGATGACTACAAATCCCATCTATGAGCACATAGGATATGCCACGCTGTTGAGAGAACAAACTTCAAAAAGACTGAATAAAGCAAGGCATGACAGTAGGAAGATGTCCTTGGTGAATGATGAGAACAGTTCAGTTGAAAAGGTAAGAATTTCCATTTTTTTTTGTTGCTATGGCAATGGTTATTTCATTGTGTTATTTTTACAGTTTCATGGTTTCTCCATTCTGTTACTTATGCCCTGCTTTATGTCATTAACGTCATATGTTTTGAATTTCATGGGGTAATATTCTGTGATTGCTTTACAAATACCTCATCTATATTACAAAACAAGATGCATTTGCAACATTATATCAATTAGGTTGTTATGTTACCTGTGCTGCACTGCTCAATCTTCACTTTATTTATTGGGAATGTCAGTTTAAGGGTCACGTTAAACATTTGCTAATAGTGAATAAATCATGCATGAAATAACACTTTGTAGTTGTCTGACACTGATATATATGTGGTTGAAAGTGAGACAGAAAATCACCTCAAACTCTGTCATGGAGGTGCCAGATACCGAGACAATTTTTTGATCAATCATGGTTATACTTCTTTTGAAAACATTTTCAAAGATTTATGATCCACTGAATGAAGAAATTTTCCTCCATCTCAGTCCTAATAATGAGCATCCTCTCTTGAAACACTGCCGTGCATTCTAGATTCCTTAGCCAGGAGAAACTATCTCGATGTCTGTTCTGTCAAGCCCTTTCAGGAGCTTGTATGTTTCATGTTGATCATGTCTAATTCGATAAACTCCAGAGAAGAACAGACTCACTTTACTGAGCCTCTAAAACCAGGAAACAATCTAATGAATTTTATTTTTGTTGCCTCCAAGCTGCATAGAAAGTCAATATTATAGAATTTCACTGCATGCCGTTACTTTTACCTTACTTCCAGTTATAATAGATGGTATTTGGTACATTGGAAAAATGCAGGACTCGGTTGGTTCATCTGCTTCCTAATTGTTCTAAGAGAACATATTTTCATTACTGTTTAACTGTGTGCAAAATATAATTCCAGTTCTGTAGCAAGTCTAAATAGCCATCATCAGAAATTTGCTCACCTGAAACAAAGTCAGATTTGTTAAAAATTAACTGAGCAGTTAACTGAGGACTAATGCATTCAGAAGTCTATGTACGCCAGATAAATTATCCTCATCAGTCGTCTCTCTCATCTCATCAAAAAAATTTGAACAATTTAATAAAACATGATTTTCCATTTAGCAAGTCAATGCTGTTTTCCTTCAATTACTCTGTTTTTGCCTAAGCAACTACTGATTTTGTCCCAAATCATTGTTTCTAAAAGCTACCCCACTACCAAGTTTGACTGGGTTGTAGATGTTGGACTTATCTTTGCATTCCTTTTTGAACAAAGGGTTGATATTGTCATTCTCACATACTCTGGTACTACCCTTATATCAAAAGAGGGTCAGAAAATTCTGGCCAGAATGTCTAAGTTTCCACCTTCAAGTTTCTCACTAATTCTTGAGTACATTTCACCTGGTCCTGGTGTCTTATAAACTTTAAATAGTCATCGTGTCCAATACCACCTCCTTAGCAAGATTAAGCCAATCAAGTCAGTACTACAGAACCCTTTCTTCCACAATAGCCTCGGTAGCACTGTCTCCCTTGGTAAAGATACATGTGATGTATTAATTTTTTACGTCACCAATCCTGCTGCATCTAAAACAACAGTTTATTTTCCTCCTTTTCACATGCCATTTTCTTAGAATGTGTTCAGCAAATCAAACTATTCAATAAACTGTTAGTAGCACTAGATTAACCTTCCTTGCACCTTGTCTCTTGATAACTTTATAAGCCATGTTGGTCAATTACAGTATTGAAAATTAAGAAAGAGTTCAAGGTTTGCAAAAGTCTTTGTTTAAAAACATGCTTCATGTCTTCAATGTAAAGGGCTAGTTCTAACTTTAAAACTGTGCCCCTTGATCTGAGTTTCCTCATCAAAGGAAATAACTTTATTTAACCCATTAAATCTCTATTTATGCATCTGAGCTATTCAGAATCAAGGGAATACAAAGCAAGTGTATGTAACCATCCTTGTAATGTAACCCTTAAGCCAAATCTGCACAATACTCCTCCTTAAGGCACATAACTCCAGCCTTCTGACCAAGACTATCTGTAACCAGCGTTATACTCGGAGCACCAATCCAAATACAAAGATGTTTATTCTGGATCTGGATAAATTTCCTGTGTTTTGATAGAAACCACTGTATATTGTCAGTATTGCTCTGCAGGCCTGTTTCACCATTCTTGGTCATGGTTGTTCATTTATCTTAATGCCATTTTTGCATGCTATCCCCATATGCCTCACTGTCATTAATATGTAGAATTCCTTTGATCTCTAACTTGAACGTATTCAGGTTTTACCACATCCCTCTGTGATACTCACTCCAAAGATACCCAATGTGTGAGTGACCAAATTCCTCCTTATTTCCAGTTTTAAATGGCTTGTCCCTTGTTCTGAGACTCTTTTGTCTCGTTGTATTCCACTCCAACCCCAGACATGTGAAACATCCTTTCTGCATTGCCATATCGAACAGTTTAAGCATTTGCAATCTTCAACTAATTACCTTTGTTTCTCAAAAGTTCAGAGAATACACACCCTGTTTCCTCAATCTCTCTTAATAGGACAATCCTGCTAGCGTAGTAATTAGTTCCCTGCACTATTTCTATGGGAAATAAATTCCTTCCATGAAAGTGGACCAGAACTACACAGAACACTCCTGGTATAGTTTCAACACTGTTACATATAATTGAAGCAAGGCATCTTTACTCCTAAAATCAAATCCCCTTACAATGAAGGGCTTAGGTTTAAACGATGATGAACAAATCCAGCAAGGTCCTTTTGAACAGCAACATTTGGCAATTCCTCACTATATAAAAAGTAGTCAGCACCCCATTCCTCCCGTTAAACTGGATAACTTCACACATCTGTATTATGTTACATCTTCCATGTTCTTGTTTCTTTGCTCATAATGCATAACAACTTAACTCATTTTGAATCATGAACAAATTTGGAAATCCTACTTTTGGTTCCCTTATCCAAATCATGGATTTATGTTGCGAATAGTTGGGATGGAGGTATTTATCTTTATGGACCCCATTACTCGTGCCTGCCAACCTAAGAATTGCTTGTTTATTCATATGGCCTGTTTTCTGTTGTAGTGCTAAACAGAGGAGTAGGGCTAATTAGGGACCATAGAGGGGACATAGAAGCGTTGAGCACTAAAGGAATCAAGGAGGTTGACATTCTCCAGACCATGGAGACAGATACTTTGTCACTAGAAATGCTTAAAATTGTTAAGGAAGAAGTATTGGGTAGACTATGGAAATGGACAATGGAAAAAGGTGGGTTGATTTAACAGGATAAGCATGGATATCTAAAGGGGAAATTAAATTTAACTCGGCGTTTTTTGAAGAGGTAACAGGGTCAATGAAAGCAATACTTTTGATGAGTTGTACATCCAGTATTTGATACAATGCCACATAATAGACTTGTGTGAAAAGCTATAGTTCGTGGAATAAAAGGGACAGTGATAAGGTGGACAAAAATTTGGCCAAGCTATAAGAAACAGTTGTGGTCAATGGATATTTTTCAAGTTGGAGGAAGGTTTGTGGAGAGGCTCCCCTGTGGTTTGCTATTGGGACTCTTGTTATTGCTGATATGTACATTAATAATCTAACTCCTGGTGTGCAGGAGACAATTTCATAATTTGTCAATGGTACAAAACTTGAAAACTATATAAACTGAGGAAACAGTGTATAATCTGTAAAGCTCATAGATAGTTTGGTTGAGGGGTGGGTGAAGTTCAGTGCATAGAAGTGTGAGGTGATGTATTTTAGTAGGAAGAACATGGAAGGTGTTATAAAATAAGGGATAGAATTCCAACGAGAACAGAGGAGTGCAGGGATTGGACTCTGTATCTGCGTAGAACATTATGTGGCAAGACAAGTGTGTAGACAGCAGTTAATGAAGCATACTATATCCTCGACTTTACTGGGAGCAGAAAGTACAGATAGCAGTCCAGAACCTGTAGAATTTTTAAGGATGGCCAGCAATGTATCCTTTATCTGTACAGTATCATGTTTGAACTCTGAGGTGTTCTTCTTTAAGTCTCGAAGATTTGTGAACTTTCATTCCCTCTCATTTCTCCAATACTGCTTTTCGAGTAAGGTGAGAGGGAAATGATTTAAAAGGAACCTGAGGAGAAATTTTTTCATGCAGCGAATAGTGCGTGTATGGAATAAACTGTCAGAGGAAGTGGTAGAGGGAGGTACAGTTACAACATTTAAAAGACATTTGGACAGGTACGTGAATAGGAAAGGTTTGGAGGAATATCTGTCAAAGGCAGGCAAATGGGACTATTCATCTTAGGATCACTGGTTAGCATGAACAAATTGGACCAAATGGTCTGTTCCATGCTGCATGATTCTAACTGAAACTAATTTCAATATTGCTTAAAAAAAAGGGGACACATTTAGTTGGAAGTTTTCGTGATGCACTCATCTGGTTATTTTGCCAGAATACCAAATCATAAGAACATAAGATCTAGGAGCTGGAATAGCCCATTTGCCCCTTCGAGCCTGCCCCACCATTTAATAAGATCATGGCTGATCTTTTTGAGACTCAGCTCCACTTACTCGCCCACTCACCATAATCTTTAATTTCTTCACTGTTCAAAAATTTATCTAGCCTTGCCTTGAACACAATCAGCAAGGGAGCTTCAACCACTTCACTGGGCAGGGAATTCCACAGATTCACAGCTCTTTCGGTGAAGAAGTTTCTCCTGACCTCAGTCCTACATCTGCTTCCCTTTGTTTTGAGGTGAAGCCCTCTAGTCATAGATTCACCTGCTCATGGAAACAACCTCCCCGCCTCCACTTATTCTATTCCCTTCATAATTTTGTATGTTTCTGTAAGATCTTCCCTCATTCTTCTGAATTCCAATGAGTATAATCCCAGTCTATTCAGTATGTCTTTGTAATCCAACCCTCTCAACTCTGGAATCAACCGAGTGAATCTCCTCTGCACCCCTTCCAGTGCTAATATATCTCTTCTCGAGTCAGGATACCAAAACTGCACACAGTACTCCAGGTGTGGCCTCACCAGGACCCTATACAGCTGCAGCATAGCCTCCCCTGTTTTTAAACTCCATCCCTCTAGCAGTGACAGACAAAATTTCATTTGCCTTTTTAATTACCTGCTGTACCTGCAATCTTGCTTTTAGCGATTCATGCACAAGGACACCCAAGTCTCTCTGCACAGCAACGTGCTTCAATTTTTTACCATTTAAAACATAGTCCATTTTGCTGTTATTCCTAACCAGAATAGATGACCTCACACTTATTAACATTGTACTCCATCTGCCAGACCTTTGCTTACGCACTTAGACTATCTATATCCCTCTGCAGACCTTCAGTGTCTTCTGCACACTTTACTCTACCACTCACCTTGCTGTCATCTGCAAATTTTGACACACCACAGTTAGTCCAAATCATCTATGTGAAGTGTAAACAATTGCGGTCCCAACACTGATCCCTGAGTCATGCCACTAGACACTAACTGCCAACCAGATAAAAAACACCCATTTACCCCTCCTCTTTGCTTTCTACTAGTCAACCAATCCTCTATTCATGCCAATACATTACCTATAATACCATAATATCTTATGTAGCAGCCTTTGGTGTGGCACCTTGTCAAATGCCTTCTGGAAATCCAGATAAACTTAAACTACATCCAGCGGTTCCCCATTGTCCACCATGCAAGTAATATCCTCAAAAAATTCCAACAAATTAGTTAGACATGACCTACCCTTCATGAACCCATGCTGGGTGTTCCCAGTGGGACAATTTATATCTAAATGTCTTTCTGTTTCTTCCTTAATGATAGATTCAAGCATTTTCCCCACTACCGAAGTTAAGCTAACTGGCCTATAATTACCTGCTTTTTGTCTACTTCCTTTTTTAAACAGTAGCGTCACATTGGCTGTTTTCCAGTCTGCAGGAACCACTCCAGAGTCTAGTGAATTTTGATAAATAATTACTAGTGCATTTGCTATTTCCCCAATCACCTCTTTTCGTACCCTGGGATGCCTTTCATCAGGGCCAGGAGACTTGTCTACCTTTAGCCCCATTAGCTTGCCCGGGGGCAAGGGGCAGTCCAAGGGGGAGACCCATATTTGTACTACATGAGAGGATCCAGCTGATTGGTTGGTAAATGGAAGTTAGTCAAGGTGCTGGCATGGAGAATGTATCTATTAATCGTGACTGAGAGCTAACTGCCAGGTTTTTAAATTGATCAGGTTGACCCTGATTGGGAAGGACATTGCCCTGAGAATTGAACCAGTGAATGTCTGTTACCTATTTTGTTGATTTTTAAACAGGCGCAATGCACATACATGTTCTTTCTGTCTGTAAATTTTGTATTAATAGATGTAGCTACCAGGACACATCAAGCCCTAAATTATTATCCTAAATTAGTTGTCAGTGAAGTCTTCACACTCTCAAGATTATCAAATAAATGTTGTCCAGTTGCAGAATCATAAGAAATATTGGATATTATGTGTTTTCAAGCATTGCAAATAATGGAGGAATGCAATGTTTGATACAACCTGATAGTCTTTGGGATTTACAGCCTACTTAGCTGGCATCAGACCGCCACTGCATTTTGTCTATCACATTATCTCACGTGTCTTTTTTAAATTTCTTCATGGAATGTGGGCATTACTGGCTGGGCCAACATTTGTTGCCCATCCCTAATTGTCACTGGTTTGCTTGTGCCATTTTACAAGACAGTTAACAGTCAGCCAAATTGTTATGGGTCTGGAATCAAAAGTAGGCCACGCCAAGTTATGAAGTCAGTATTCTTTTCGCCAAATGAACAAAATGAGTTTTTTAAAAAATTGACCGTGGTTACTGTTAGACTAGCTCTTAATTCCAGGTTTTCATTGATTCAGATTTCATCATCTACCATGATGGAACTTAAAGCCATGTCTGCTGAGTATCAGAGATAGTAGGAACTGCCGATCGTGGAGAATCTGAGATAACACGGTGTGAAGCTGGATGAACACAGCAGGCCAAGCAGCATGAGAGGAGCAGGAAATTTTGACGTTTCAAGTTGAGACCATTCTTCAGAAGGGTCTCGACCTGAAACGTCAAACTTCCCTGCTCCTCTCATGCTGCTTGGCCTGCTGTGTTCATCCAGCTTCACACCGTGTTATCTGCTGAGATTCAGCCTGGCTCTCTGATTTACTAATCTGGTGATTATACTACTGTCGCAGTGGCAGAATATCTTATTGACCTGTCTCTGGCAATTAACTGCTTACCAGCATTAATAAGTATGTTCTTCATGGTAATATCCCTACCAATGTCAATTGCCAACCAACCAGCACTCTTCTCCCGTGCAGTATAAATGTTAACTTTCCTTTGTATTTGCTATTCTTATGACACATTCTGATGAGCACAAGATGAAAAGTTTCAACCAAGTACATATTATTTCAGCAATACTCAAGTTCATTCATATTCTATTCTTTCTATCTTAGCTCCTTTGTCCTCCTTTACTGAATCCTAAAATCTGTACGCTTTTAACATTTCTTGGCAATTTTATGAACCTCCTCATTTGACCCAATACAATCTTTAATTTCCTTTGTTATCAATGGTTGACTTGCTATCCTTGTCATGTTTTTCTGCCTTGTATATTATGTAACACATATTTATAGTACACCCTCAATTAATTCTTTAAGTGCTAGCCACTGCCTGTCTACCACCAAATGTTTGAAAGTATTTTCCCAATCCACCATAGCTAACTTATTCTTCACATGTTTCTCTGTTCCTTTGTTTCAATTAATGACCCAGATCTTGGTTGAAACAATTCATTTTCAAATGTAATTTTTTTTCATGTTATGGCCACTCTAAAGATTCTTTTGCAACAAGATTATTAATTAGCCCTTTATCATGGCACAACACTAGATCTAAACTAACCTAGTCCCAAGTTGGTTCCTCAACAGACTGCTCTAGAAAAGCATCTCATACACATACTAAGAATTCATCTTCCACAGCACTGGTGTTCATTAGAATTTCCCAAAGGCACCCATGATTACAATCTTTCCCTTGTTACAGGCACCTCCAATTTATACCAGGCCCCACATTACCCTTCTACTTGCCACACAAACAACTCACTACTCTTTGCTGCCTCATTCCCTTGATTTACTCCACCCAAGTAAATTCTGCATCTTTGTTTTTTTTTTCTGTAAAGACCCTGTCTCACTAATGTATCAATCCTATCTTTATTAGAACCACTACCTCCTCATCTTCTTAAATAATGACTATTCTTGAAGATTTAGATCTCAGCCTTGGCCACCCTTCAGTCATGCCTCCACACTAGCAATTAGAGCATACCCACTTATTTCCACTTCTGCCATTATTTCACCTGTATCTGAATGCTGCATGCATTTTCAACTTCCTTTTATGCTACCCTTTTAACATTGGTCAAAAAACAGAACAGATTTGTTTCACTGCCTTCCACTTTTGTTTACTACTTCTGTACTTCCCATTATCAAGTTTGTTTTAATAAACCAAACAACTATTGATACCGTAGATCTGAAAGGAAAATGCAAATTGTTTGCGAAACTCAGCGGATCTGGCAGCATCTGTGAAGAGAAAGCAAAGTCAACGATAAATTACTCTTCAACTGTATACCGAATTTGTTCTCCTCTTTTCTGAAGCCCCTCTCAGGTTTCCATCCTCCTGACAAGCTAATTTTAAACCTTCCCAATAGCACGATTAAATCTGTCTGCAACGATACTAATCCTGGTCCTGCTAATGTGTAACCTCTCCTTGTTCAGCTCCAACATGCCCCAGAACCGGTTCCAGTGATCCAGAAATCTAAATCACTTTCTCCTAAACCAGATGCTTGTTCATTCCCTCAGGCATCTTATTTCTATGGTCACTAGCATGTGGTCCTGGGATTAATGCTGAGCTTGTTGTGTTGGAGGTTGTGCTTTTTTACTTTTTCCTTAACTGCCTAAACTCTGCTTTCAGGACCCTGAGTAGCCTTTCTACCCATTTTATTGGTACCATTGTAAACCTCGACTTGTGACTGCTTACCACCACCACCACCACAAATGCCACTGCTTGCAAACAATAAATGTCATGCAGCCCCTCTGTGTAAACCTTCACCTCAACAGTAGAGTGCTAAGGCACCATCCTGGAGTCACATCTACAGTTACAGCAACAACTGTATGTTTCCCCAATAATTGAATCTTCTGCCACTATTGCCCTTCCATTCCTCTCCCCATTCCTTTGCACAACCTTGGTATTTGGGAACTTGCTGTGTGAATAATTAAAACCATGGCACCATGCTGTATTACTCTGTGGTGCTTTGTTCTAGTATCTAAATGTGTTGTGCTGCCAACTTGTGTGTGTGTGTGTGTGCGTATAAAGCAGTTCTAGCAACTGTAACTGACTGATCTAAAGTTTCTGAATTGCACATAAGAACCTCAATTTAAAATTTCCATCCAGACTTCAAGTTATTTTCTAAAGGTTGCATAGTTTTTGTTCTGACTTGCTGCTATTGACGTTGGATTGAAAGAGCAAGGAAAGGCTATTTATGAAGAAATCAATCATGGCTTGTATTCTGAGAAGAAACAAAATCATTTAAAAATAACAAATTATCAAATGTTGCACAATGTTTAGCTACAAAAGTGAGACTTAAATTTAATTTTGTTTTATTAATAACTGCTGTAAAACCATAATTCTGAGATAATTTGGCAGGGATTATGACGTCCATGGTTCTCATAGGGTATTATAAATCGTGCCACAAGCATAACTCATTGGGTCACTTTATTCAGTTAAGCTCATTAAAGGTACTTGTATTCTACATAGCCGATTCATTAATAGCTAACTCCCCTGATACTGGAGGTAAAATTGAAATCCTGTATGCACTTGAAAATGCCTTTCAAACATTACTAATGATGTTTCTTTGTTAGTAAAATGAGCTGAATGTAAATTATATTTGATGTGTTCATTATGTTCTTCAGTACATTCCCGTGCTTTATATGAAGGTCATCCCTTAAGCTGGAAAAAACACAAGAGCATGTTTAATATGGTGATGAGTGGCATTTCTGGTTGATGTAAATGAAAGCTCTGAATATGTTTGCATAGTTGAGAAATTCAAGTATATTTTCTAGTAATAGCAAGTAAAATATATTCTTCCATATTACATTTAGTGGGCTTTTTTTTAAAACCTTCTAAATATTCTAACATTGGTGCTAATTTTCTTTCCTGTTTTCCTATTTAGTAGATGACATTTCATGTCCAAATATTTCCATAAGTAACTGTGGCCCTGTAATACCTTGTCCTTTTGGTGGTTGTTGATGTGTATGCCTGAACACTAAGTGTTGGGAGGTTATTCAACAATTGGATCATTACAGCTGAGACGTAACACGTCCTCACTGCATATTTCCAGCAGCTGTCAGTGGAGAAGAATTCAAAATGGCAACTCTGCCTTGTTTATCTTGTCCCTCACCTAGGAAACTGGAGTTTCCTTTGCTGTTGCAATATCAGTATTATCAAGAACTTACTTTATACTGTTGCCAAAGAAACGGATGTAGTCCTTTTCAAAGTATCAAGAACTGTCATGAAGTGCTGTGTCCTGAAGCCTGCATCGGAAGTAGTGGCAGTAACTGTTAAAAACACATGTATTTTGTTGTGCCTGTTGCCATGTTGCATTCTTTTCCAGCTATGAGCAGGCAGAGCTTTTCACCACAGTGTTAGATACAGATAACGAGGACAAACCTTTGCTAGCCATTTTGGAAAGTCCTTCAATCAGAGGTTAAACCTCTAATTATATATGCGCAGTTATTTGTTGTTAATTCTGTGGAAATATTTGAATGGAAATAAATTTGCACCAAGATTCTTGTGAGTTGAGGAAATTCTGCTGGAAGACGATCCTCTGTTTGAATTGAGTGTTAGGAGCTGTCGGTGTCAGGACAGCAGGTAGAAGTATTGGGAGCCAGTAAACAAAAGTGTCTATCTTTCTCTCTTTGTTCCCCCTCTGGGAGAAAGACACACAACCTGAGAAAGATTGACAGAAAGAATTCTGATTTTAAACAAACCATTGAATTGAAAAATTAGCATTACCACACAGAATATGTCATCGGTTTTAAAACTCAGAACAGAAATTGTCAATTTAACTCATTCTTGAAATTTAGACTCTGGAAATTTCTACTTGTCTATTTTCTTTTTCCAACCAAAAGTATCTATGTCAAACATTTTGTCTTTTGTCTCTCTTAATTGTGATTTAGTACTTGGATTTTCAAAGCTATACAGTTTAAGTTACACTTTTTTTTTCTTTGCTTAAAATTTGCTTAATTTTAAGTATGCTACACTGAAGTTGTTCTCTGCCGCAGCCAAAACTGCTTGTGAATAGTGATCTGCCCAGCAAATTGGACGTTTTGGTCATCTCAGATAACAAGGTGTAGAGCTGGATGAACACAGCAGGCCAAGCAGCTTCAGAGGAGCAGGAAGGCTGATGTTGCAGGCCTAGGGTCATCCTGTTGGGATATCCAAATTTTGGAGTGTCACAACTATCAGCATACTATTCCCAGCTAATTTGTAGCCATTTCTGACATGAAGTAGAGTACTAGGAGGATTGTATGGAGAATAAATATTGCAACAGACCAGTTGAGCCAAAAGGTCTGTTTCTGTGCTGTAAAATTGTAACAATTTATACCATAGCACCACCTTGTGGCTAAAATCTGTACCTGCCTACAAACAGAAAGCATAGTTTAAAAACAGTCAATTGCTCCACCTTTTCTCACCGTCTCTCAGGTTTATTTATCTATTAGACTATATCGGGGTTTGTTTTACATGAATTCAGAAGTAAAGCAATTACATTGGAAGTTGCTACCTCAGTTCCGTTTAGCTGTGTAGAATAAATAATAGCAATACATTATCTGAGTTTGTTAATAAACAAATAAAATCTAAAGACCAAGGGCTGGAGAAATTCAGCCAGGTCGGGCAGCATTTGTAGAGAGAAATAGAGTTAATGTTTTTATTTAACCTTTTCCTCACCAGTAACAAAATAAACATTCAGTATTTTTCATCAATATCAACCCAGAAGATCACCCAGAAACAAATAAAACATTGACATGCCTGTAAAAGTACAATGCAGCCTGGTTAAAGTCTATATAGAGACTTATTCCCAATTGTTTGGTCACATTATCGGCCCTCTAGTCCTCACACCTCATCACTCCACATTTATTCCCATGCCTGCACCTCTATGCTGAATCATGCCTGTGACTCACTAGGCCACATTTCAACACAATGTCACTACCACCCATACCCAGTAGCCCTGCATACCCTCCATGCAAACCTAATCACTTACTGTCCACCTACACAAAAGCAATGAACCATAGAATAGGGGTTGAATGTGAATGTGAAACTTCTTAAAAAGCAAATACCCATTCATAATCATTCCAGACTTAAAAGAAAACTGGTGTTTCATTGGTTACTCATCAGAAGTGTTCAGTTAGTAATCCCGAGGCCTTGGCTAATGTTCTAGGAATATGGAATCAAATCATAAGACCATAAGGCAAAGGATCAGGAGTAGGCTATTCAGTTGCTTGAGCCTGTTCTGCCATTTAATAGGATCATGGCTGATCTGACATTTCTCACATCCATTTTACTGCCCTTTTCCCCTTAATTCTTGATTCCCCTTCTGGTCGAAAATTTATCTGTCTCAGCCTTAAATATACGCCAGGATTCTGCCTCCAGAGCTGTCTGTGGCAAAGAGTTTCAAAGGCACTTAACCTATGGAGAGAAGAAATTCCTCCTCATCTCAGTCTTAAATTGGTATCCGTTTATTTGAGGCTATACTCCTTGGAGCTAGACTCTCCCATGAGAGAAAACACCCTCTCAGCCCTTTAGGAATCCTACAATAATATCACTGGTGTGCACCATATACAAGATGCACTGCCGTGACTCATTGAAAACTCTTCCTCAGCATCATCTTTACCCAGAACCTCTGAAGGACAAGAGCTGTAAAAGCATGTGAATGCCACCACATGCTAATTTCACCTCTGAATAACACACCATCCTGACTTGGAACAATATCATCTTTCCTTCAATGTCATTGGGTCAAATCCTGGAATTTGCTTCTTAAAAGGACATGGATGTACCTACACTCCGGAGACCGCAGCAGCTGAAGAAGGCAGTTCACCCACATCCTATGGCCAAACAAAACAAAATGCACTACATACATCTTAATTTTGTGCAAAATTGTATGACTGTAAAAGCATTGATAATGCAATGTTCAATTTTCTGTACCTGAGCCTTCCACTGATGAAAACAAGCTTTTAGAAAAAGAAACACTGCTCACTTAAAATGACAAAGCGTGGAGCTGGATGAACACAGCAGGCCAAGCAGCATCTTAGAAGCTCAAAAGCTGATGTTTCGGGTCTAGACCCTTCATCAGAAAAAGATGAAGGATCTAGGCCCAAAAAGTCAGCTTTTGTGCTCCTAAGATGCTGCTTGGCCTGCTGTGTCCATCCAGCTCCACACTTTTGTTACCTCGGATTCTCCAGCATCTGCAGTTCCCATTATCTCTGATCACTTAAAATGACTGCTGTCATCATGCGTCAAGTCTGGGCAACCCACACAGAATTTTTTTTAAAAAACCCAACTGTCTCAGTATGTACGTTTCTAATTAAAAAGCACTAAATTCAATAAAATAAAGAAAATTGCAAATCTTGTTTTAGTCACACTTTTTTATTGTGCCGTAACATATTGGAGATAAGGGGCTGCTGGTGTACATAGAACATTACAACGCAGTACAGGCCCTTCAGACCTCGATGTTGCGCCAACCTGTGAAACCAATCTGAAGCCCTTCTAATCTATGCTATTCCATTACCATCCATATGTTTATCCAATAACCATTTAAATGCCCTTAAAGCTGGCGAGTCTACTACTGTTGCAGGCAGGGCATTCCATGGCCTTGCTGCTCTCTGAGTAAAGAACCTACCTCTGACATCTGTCCTATATCTATCACCCCTCAATTTAAAGCTATGTCCCCTCGTGCTAGCCATCACCAATGGAGGAAAAAGGCTGTCACTGTCCACCCTATCTCATCCTCTGATCATCTGTGTATCTCTATTAAGTCACCTCTTAACCTTCTTTCTCAAGAAAACAGCCTCAAGTCCCTCCGCCTTTCCTCATAAGACCTTCCCTCCATACCAGGCAACATCCTGGTAAATCTCCTCTGCACCCTTTCCAATGCTTCCACATCCTTCCTATAATGCGGCGACCAGACTGTAAGCAATACTCCAAGTGCGGCCGCACCAGAGTTTTGTACAGCTGCAACATAACCTCATGGCTCCAAAAATCAATGCCTCTACCAATAAAATCTAACACACCTATCAACCTGGATGGCAACTTTTAGGGATCTATGTGCATGGACACCGAGATCTCTCTGCTCATCCACGCTACAAAGAATCTTACCATTAGCCGAGTACTCTGTATTCCTGCTACTCCTTCCAAAGTGAATCACCTCACACTTTACTGCATTAAACTCCATTTGCCACCTCTCAGCCCAGCTCTGTAGCTTATCTATGTCCCTTTGTAACCTGCAATATTCTTCCACACTATCTACAACGCCACCGACTAGTGTCATCGCAAATTTACTAACCCATCCTTCTACGCCCTCATCCAGGTCAAACAGCAGTGGCCCCACAACAGATCCTTGCGGTACATCACTAGTAAC
Organism: Stegostoma tigrinum; assembly: GCF_030684315.1. Classification (NCBI taxonomy): domain Eukaryota; kingdom Metazoa; phylum Chordata; class Chondrichthyes; order Orectolobiformes; family Stegostomatidae; genus Stegostoma; species Stegostoma tigrinum. The sequence goes on from NC_081355.1 coordinate 59,634,943, forward strand.
TGAACTCCAGGATGAACATTTCCCATCAACTACCACCCACTGTCTTCCTACTGCTAGCCAATTTCTGATCCAAACCGCTAAACCACCCTCCATCCCATGCCTCTGAAATTTCTGCAGTAGCCTACCATGGGGAACCTTATGAAATGCTTTACTGAAATCCATATACACCACATCAACCTCTTTACCCTCATCCACCTGTTTGGTCACCCTCTCAAAGAACTCAATAAGGTTTGTGAGGCATGACCTGCCCTTCACAAAATCGTGCTGACTATCCCTAATCAAATTATTCCTTTCTAGATGATTATAAATCCTATCTCTTATAATCCTCTCCAACACTTTACCCACAACCAAAGTAAGGCTCAATGGCCCATAATTACCAGGGATATCTCTACTCCCCTCCTTGTTCAAGGGGAGAACATTTGCTATCCTTTAGTCTTCTCGCACTATTTTTGTAGACAATGACGACATAAAGATCAAAGCCAGAGGATCTGCAATCTCCTCCCTAGTTTCCCAGCGAATCCTAGGATAAATCCCATCCAGCCCAAAGGACTTATCTATTTTCACATTTTCCAGAATTGCTAACACCTCCTCCTTATGAACCTCAATCCCGTCTAGTCTAATAACCTGTATATCAGTATTCTCCTCGACAACATTGTCTTTTTCCTTTGTGAAAACTGATGAAAAATATTCATTTAGCACCTCTCCTAGCTCTTCAGACTCCACGCACAAATTCCCACTGCTGTCTTTGACTGGCCCTAATCTTACTCTAGTCATTCTTTTATTCCTGACATTCCTTTAGAAAACTTTAGGGTTTTCTTTGATCTTACCTGCCAAAGACTTCTCATGTCCCCTCCTGGCTCTTCTTAGCTCTCTCTTTAAGTCCTTCCTGGCTGACTTGTAACTCTCAAATGCCCTAACTGAGCCTTTATGCCCTATCTTTACATAAGCCTCCTTCTTCCTTTCAACAAGAGATTCAACTTCTTTGTTAAACCTCACTCGACCACTTCTCCCTCTGATGAAGGGTCTAGGCCCGAAACGTCAGCTTTTGTGCTCCTAAGATGCTGCTTGACCTGCTATGTTCATCCAGCTTCACACTTTGTTATCTCGTCCTCCCTGCCTGACAGGTACATAGTTATCAAGGACACACAGTAGCTGTTCCTTGAACAAGCTACACATTTCAATTGTGCCCAGCCCCTGCAGTTTCCTCCCCCATCCTATGCATCCTCAGTCTTGCCTAATCGCCTCATAGTTGCCTTTCCCCCAGCTATAACCCTTGCCCTGTGATATATACCTATCTCTTTCCATCGCTAAAGTAAACATAACCAAGTTGTGGTCACTATCACCAAAGTGCTCACCGACCTCCAAATCTAACACCTGGCCTGGTTCATTACCCGGTACCAAATCCAATGTGGCCTCGCCTCTTGTAGGCCTATCTACTTACTGTGTCAGGAAACCCTCCTGCACACGTTGGACAAAAACTGACCTATCTAATGTACTCAAACTGTAACGTTTCCACTCAGTATTTGGAAAGCTAAAGTCCCCCATAACAACTACCCTGTTACTTTCACTCTTATCCAGAATCATGTTTGCAATCCTTTCCTCTACATCTCTGGAACTTTTCAGAGGCCTATAGAAAACTCCCAACAGGGTGACCAATTCTTTCCTGTTTATAACCTCAGCGCATACTACCTCAGTAGACGAGACCTCATGAAACGTCCTTTCGAACACAGTAATACTGTCCTTGACTAACAATGTCACACCACCCCCTCTTTTACCACCTTCCCTGATCTTGCTGAAACATCTAAACCCCGGAACCTGCAACAACCATTCCTGTCCCTGCTCTACCCATGTCTCCGAAATGGCCACAACATTGAAGTCCCAGGTACCAACCCATGCTGCAAGTTCACCCACCTTATTCCGGATGCTCCTGGCATTGAAGTAGACACACTTCAAACCGCCTTCTTGCCTGCCGGTACACTCCTGCGATCTTGAAACCTTATTCATGTAGTGTTCTGTTTGGAAAAGAAAATGGAGATACAGTGGGAATATACAAAAAAGCAACAAGTAAAGAGAAAACTTCATGGACTGAGTATATCAAGGATAGCGAAAGCTCCTGTCTCCCAATTTCAGTCATTGCAAACTAGAATTGAGAAACAACCTGGAAGAGAAATCAAAATATTATTTATAAACTCATTATGCCTAAACAAATAGTACAGCAGCTAAACAGTTGGGACTTGGATTTTACTCCTTCAATATCGATTCAGTAAAACTGTATATACTGTAAAACTGCCCTTCTCATCTGGACTGTGCTAACACCAGAGAACTAAACTGGACCAAACGGATTAACACTCTGATCTCAAGAGCAGGTCAGAGCCTAGGAATTATGTGCAGGTAACTTGTCTGTCCTGCAGTTCATCTTGCATTTGATGCACCCTACCACCACTGTGCATCAGTGGTGAAGGGAGTAACTGTTGAAGGTCATGGATGGGGTGTCAATTTCTTTTGCTCTGGATGGTGTCGAGCTTCTCTAGTTCTGGATGTGATTTTGCTCGCTGAGCTGGAAGGTTCGTTTTCAGACGTTTCGTCACTTTTTTTATTTGAAAAAATATACTTTATTCATAGAATGCACAAAAAATAAAACATTTATACACCTACCCAGTCATGCAAGCTGCTCCAGGTTACCCAAGGGGTACATGCACCAACTAAAGGCAAAAACAAATCGAAGGAAAAAAAGCAAAGAAAACACCCCGGCAGTCATCTCCCCACACAGTCCCCGTTGGCCCCCTGACCAGTTGGGGAAGGCGCCAGCTGGGCCCAGTTACCAGATAGGGCCCTTTTTTCTATTCTGGACAAGGGGTTTCATACGGTGGTCTTTCCCTACCACACCTTGGCAGCGGCTGCCCCAAGCTTTAGCGCGTCCCTCGGCATGTAGTCCTGGACCTTTGAGTACGCCAGTCTGCAACACTCAGTCGGGGTCAGTTCTTTCAGCTGGCAGACCAGCAAGTTGCGGGCAGACCAAAGAGCGTCTTGCACCGCATTGATGGTCCTCCACGTGCAGTTGATGTTGGTCTCGGTGTGCATCCCAGGAAACAGCCCGTAGAGCACGGAGTCCCATGACACGAGCTGCTTGGGACAAACCTCGACAAATACCACTGCATCCCCCTCCAGACCTCCTGCGCGTAGGCACACTCTAGCAGGAGGTGATCGACAGTCTCGTCCCCCGCAGCCACCTCGAGGGCAGCGTGCGGTGGCACAGAGATTCCGGGCGTGCATAAAGGATTTCACTGGCAGAGCTCCTCTCATGGCCAGCCAAGCAATGTCCTTGTGCTTGTTTGAAAGTTCTGGCGATGAGGCATTCTGCCAAATGACTTTGGCAGTCTGCGTGGGGAACCACACGACGGGATCCACCCTCTCCTTTTCCCGAAGGGTCTCGAGGATACTACACGCTGACCACTGCGTGACGGCCTTGTGTTCAAAGGTGTTTCCTTTCAAAAACTTCTCCATGAAGGACAGGTGGTACGGAACGGTCCAACTACTCTGAGCGTTCCGCGGCAACGAGGCCAAGCTTGATGCAGCCACACACAAAGGTAGCCATCAGGGCGAGGGTGGCGTTTGGTACGTCCTTTCCCCCGTTTTCCAGGTCTTTGTACATGGTGTCCCTGCGGACCCGGTCCATCCTTGACCCCCCCCAAATGAAGTGGAAGATGGCCCGGGTGACCGCAGCGGCGCAGGTCCAGGGAATAGGCCAGGCCTGCGCTACATACAACAGTACCGAAAGCCCCTCGCACCTGACAACTAGGTTCTTACCCGCGATGGAGAGGGACCGGACCATCCAGCTGCCCAGCTTCTGCTTCAGTTTGGTGATACACTCCTCCCAAGTCTTAGTGCACGCCCCAGCTCCACCGAACCAAACGCCCAGCACCTTCAGGTAGTCTGTCCTGACTGTGAAGGAGCGGTCGTCCCAGTTCCCGAAGAACATGACCTCGCTCTTACCCCTATTGACTTTGGCACCCAAGGCCAGTTCAAACTGGCCGCAGATGTCCAACAGCCTACTCACCGACCAACGATCAGTGCAGAAGACGGCGACATCGTCCATGTACAGGGAGGTCTTGACCTGAAGGCCTCCGCTGCCTGGGATAGTCACGCCCTTCAGGCTCACGTCCTTCCTGATGGATGCAGCGAAGGGCTCCACACAGCACACAAACAAGGCAGGAGACAGCGGGCAGCCCTGCCTGACTCCAGATGTGACGGGAAAACTGTCCGATTACCACCCGTTGATCGAGACTGCACGAATGACGTTGATGTAGAGCAGCTGGATCCAATTGCGGACGCCCTCCCCGAACCCCAATTCGGAGAGGACGTCCCTCATGTAAGCATGAGAGACTGTCGAAGGCCTTTTCCTGGTCCAGGCTGACGAGGCAGGTGTCCACCCTCCTGTCCTGCACATAGGCGATCGTATCCCTGATGAGCGCGAGGCTGTCAGCGATCTTCCTGCCCGGCACAGCACAGGTTTGGTCAGGGTGAATCACTGACTCCAGGACAGACCTGACCCAATTGGCTATGACCTTGGCCAGGATGTTGTAGTCCACGTTCAAAAGTGAAATGGGACGCCAATTCTTAATTTCTTCCCTCTCCCCCTTCCTCTTGTAAATGAGGGTGATGATGCCCTTCCTCATGGATTTGCACATTTTCCCTGCCCGAAGTGCACTATCGTACACCTCCAGCAGGTCCTGGCCGACCAGGTCCCACAGAGCGGAATACAGCTCGACCGGTAAGCCGTTGCTCCCGGGAGTCCTATTCCTCTCCAAGGACTTCAGGGCTCTGGTCAGCTCGTCCAGGGATATCGGCCAGTTCAGCCACTCCTTCGTGCCGTCGTCCAAGACCACCGTGAAAGACGACAGGAATGACTCGGAGGCCGTGCTGTCCGTGGGCTTCGCGTTGTACAGTCCGGCATAGAAGGATCTGCTGATCCTCAAAATGTCGGGCCGAGACGACATCTCCAAGCCATCGTCCTCCTTCAGCCGGCTAAGCACAGAGCTCTCTTTGTGCACCTTCCGAAAGAAGAAACGCGAGCACGTCTCGTCCTGCTCCACAGAGCGGACCCTGGACCGGAAGATTATCCTGGAGGCCTCCACGGCGAACAGCGAGGCTTGCTGGCCCCTCACCTCGCGGAGGTCCTCCGTGACATCGACCCTCATTGACTGCAGAAGGAGCAGGTTCTGCATCCTTTTCTGGAGTCGCGACAGCTTTCCCCGCCCCTCTCTCGCCTTCCGAACATCCTTGAGGACAAAGAACTTCTTGATGTTCACCTTCACTGTCTCCCACCAGTCGCCCGGAGACTCAGAGGGGTTTCACGGTTCTCCAACCGGCATATTCCCTCTTAAGCTCCTCGACGTTCTCTGGGGTCAACAGAGTCGTGTTGAGCTTCCATGTCCCCTTGCCGGCCGGCTGGTCGTCCCGTAAGTGACAGTCGGCCAGCAGGAGGCAGTGGTCAGAGAAGAACACCGGCTTGACGCCGGTGAACCTGACCGAGAACGCCCGTGACACAAACAGGAAGTCTATCCTTGAGCGAATAGAACCGTCTGGCCGCGACCAGGTGTACCTCCGCTGCGCTCCGTCTGCAGGGGTGCTGAAGACGTCGAGCAGCTTGGCATCCTTCACCGTGCCCATCAGGAATCTGGACGTGACGTCCAGTGACTCCCCCCACCTGCTGTCCCCACGCCGGATCTTCCATCTGCATCGATGATGCAGTTGAAGTCTCCGCCTAGGATGACCGGCCTGGACGTAGCCAGCAGGGGTGGAAGCCGCTGCAGGACAGCCAACCGCTCATTGTGTACCGCTGGGGTGTACACGTTGATCAGCCTCAGGGGAGCGTTCCTGTAGGTGACGTCAGCCACCAGGAGGCACCCCCCCCACCACCTCCTGAACTTGAGAGATGGTGAAGTTGCGCCCCCGCAGCAGAATAGCCAGGCCCGAGGAGCGACAGTAGTTACCTCCCAACCAGATCGAAGGCCCACAGGTCCAGGCGCCGGACCATTTCCCGTACCTGCCGAGGTGCGGTATCCCGCACTCTGCGGAAACAGGAGGTCCGCCTTGATGGTGGTCAGATAGGTCAACGTGGACACACATCTCGCGATGGACTTGACGCTGCGCACATTAATGCTCGCAACTCGTACCCCCATTGTGGGCAGTGACCGCAGTACCCTCCCCAAGTCCTAGGTCCAGCCCCTCCATCTGTCCTGTCACGCCCATTGCCCGGACTAACTGCTGGACGCTCTCCGGGCTCAGGAAACCGTCCGTGCTGCCTTCCGGGTGGCATCCCACCGTCGGGGGTGCAGAGGCAGGAGGGTCCGGCTCTGGGTCAGGCTGGGGACGCGCTGTTTCCTCCTCCCCGCCTGGAAGTTCCGGGGGGCCCTCCAGTGCCCCAGCGGCACTTGACTGGGTGTCGGAGGGAGCCTCAGGACACCTCCCGTCACCTGGAAGCGTGGTGCTGCTTTCCTTGATTTGTCCCTGGTGTATAAGGTTAGAGGAGGTGGACGGGTGGGAGGCCCTACAAGGGTAAGGTCTCGAGTTTACACAACAATCATTTCTATAGCTGAGGGATGTAAAATAAAGCCACTCCCTTTCCAGAAACCTCTGCTCCGAGGTGCTGCTGTTTGAGGTAAGCTTTTTAAAGATTTAAAATCTCTGACTCACCGGCTTCCCAACAGGCTCCTGGTCCAAGCTCCCGCCTGCGCCGCTGTAGGCTTTATTCACCTTTCCTTCAGCCTATTCAGCCATTGTCTATAATTTATGCACACTTCTACTCCGGTCATTGTGCTCCTGTAAGCCTGTTAGAATTGTCCATTTTGTTTTATTTTTTGCCCCTGTGATCTTCCGAGCAAACTAAATCACTTCATACTTCACCACATTAAATTGCATCTACTATTTGTTTGCCAATTTCATTAATCAGTCTAAGTATTTTTGAAATTCAGCATTTTCTTCCTCCAAGCCCATAATGTTTCCAAATTTGTATAATTGGCAAGCTTTAGAACATAGAACATTACAGCACAGTACAGGCCCTGCAGCCCTCGATGTTGTGCTGACTTGTGAAACCAATCTGAAGCCCATCTAACCTACACTATTTCATTATCATCCATATGTTTATCCAATGAACATTTAAATATCCTTAAAGTTGGCGAGTCTACTACTGTTGCAGGCAGGGCATTCCACACCCTTACTGCTCTCTGAGTAAAGAATCTACCTCTGACACGAATGGTGTTCCGGACCCCCTGACCTGGGGCACAAGCACTTGCCGCAGCCATCGTTGCAGGTTGGCTGCTCCCCTGAACCAGCATTAGGCCGAAGCCAGCATTAAGATCCACTGGTTGCAAGGGTGCACAGCCAACCCGACGTCTTCCTTTCACCTCCAAGACAGCGCTCTCCTCCTCTCGGTCCACAAGAGAGTGGGTCTTTATTTTGTTCCAGATGTAAGCTGGTTCACTGAGCTTGAAAGCTAATAAAATGTGAGGCTGGACGAACACAGCAGGCCAAGCAGCATCTCAGGAGCACAAAAGCTGACGTTTCGGGCCTAGACCCTTCATCAGAGAGGGGGATGGGGGGAGGGAACTGGAATAAATAGGGAGAGAGGGGGAGGCGGACCGAAGATGGAGAGTAAAGAAGATAGGTGGAGAGAGTGTAGGTGGGGAGGTAGGGAGGGGATAGGTCAGTCCGGGGAAGACGGACAGGTCAAGGAGGTGGGATGAGGTTAGTAGGTAGCGGGGGGTGCGGCTTGGGGTGGGAGGAAGGGATGGGTGAGAGGGAGAACCGGTTAGGGAGGCAGAGACAGGTTGGACTGGTTTTGGGATGCAGTGGGTGGGGGGGAAGAGCTGGGCTGGTTGTGTGGTGCAGTGGGGGGAGGGGACGAACTGGGCTGGTTGAGGGATGCAGTAGGGGAAGGGGAGATTTTGAAACTGGTGAAGTCCACATTGATACCATATGGCTGCAGGGTTCCCAGGCGGAATATGAGTTGCTGTTCCTGCAACCTTCGGGTGGCATCATTGTGGCAGTGCGGGAGGCCCACAACCAGCCCAGCTCTTCCCCCCCACCCACTGCATCCCAAAACCAGTCCAACCTGTCTCTGCCTCCCTAACCGGTTCCCCCTCTCACCCATCCCTTCCTCCCACCCCAAGCCGCACCCCCCGCTACCTACTAACCTCATCCCACCTCCTTGACCTGTCCGTCTTCCCCGGACTGACCTATCCCCTCCCTACCTCCCCACCTACACTCTCTCCACCTATCTTCTTTACTCTCCATCTTCGGTCCGCCTCCCCCTCTCTCCCTATTTATTCCAGTTCCCTCCCCCCATCCCCCTCTCTGATGAAGGGTCTAGGCCCGAAACGTCAGCTTTTGTGCTCCTGAGATGCTGCTTGGCCTGCTGTGTTCGTCCAGCCTCACATTTTATTAGCTTGGAATCTCCAGCATCTGCAGTTCCCATTATCTCTCACTGAGCTTGAAGGTTTGTTCCCAGATGTTTCGTCACCATTCTAGGTAACATCAACAGTGAGCCTCTGGGGAAGCGCTGGTGTTATGTCCCGCTTTCTATTTATCAGTTTGGGTTTCCTGTGTTGGTGATGTCATTTCCTGTTCTTTTTCTCAGAGGATGGTAGATTGATTTGGAGCCAATGTGTTTGATGGAGTTCCGGTTGGAATGCCATGCTTCTAGGAATTCTTGTGCATGTCTCTGTTTGGCTTATCCTAGGATGGATGTGTTGTCCCAACCAAAGTGGTGCCCTTCCTCATCTGTATGTAAGGATACGAGTGATAGCGGGTCATGTCGTTTTGTGGCTAGTCGATGTTCATGTATCCTGGTGGCTAGCTTTCTGCCTGTTTGTCCAATGTAGTGTTTGTCACAGTTCTTGCAACGTATTTTGTAGATGACGTTTGTTTTATTTGTTGTCTGTATAGGGTCTTTTAAGTTCATTAGCTGCTGTTTTAGTGTGTTGGTGGGTTTGTGGGCTACCGTGATGCCAAGAGGTCTGAGTAGCCTGGCAGTCATTTCTGAAATGTCTTTGATGTAGGGGAGAGTGGTCATGGTTTCTGAGCCCGTTTTGTCTGTTTGTTTGGGTTTGTTGCTGAGAAATTGGTGGACTGTGTTCATTGGGTACCCATTCTTTTTGAATACGCTGTTTAGGTGATTTTCTTATGCTCTTCGTAGTTCCTCAAAGTATGGTAGCTACAGCTGCTTGCTGTTTTGTTTCACTGGGGTAGCGCATTGAAAATCAAGCTTTGCTATTCCCAGACTCATCACAGAAGTTAAGAATTTAATCAGAATATGCAGAGTTGTCAATTTAACAGTCAGACCCAGGTTAACAGGCAAAACCGATCAGGTTTCTGTACCCAATGAAAACTACTCTCTGCTATTAATAAATGGATTCTAACCACAAGTAAACAACTGTGAAGTGTTGACATAAAACAAAGTGATCAAATCTCTAACTCCGTGCTAAACAACACCCCTGTGCTTCCTATAATTTATTTTTCTTCCACACAAATGTTTGTGGTCTGTGTGTAGCAGCGATTGCCAGAGCCAAAACTTGCTGTTGTGACCCATGTTGGCATGGTGACTGCCACGTGCTGAACATCAGAGTGGCACAGCCTCGAGGAAGCAATCCGCGCACCACCACCACCTTCCTACACATACATGCAGACCATCTCAGAGAGGCAAAAAAAAATTGGTGTTATGTGTGAAGAGGGAAACAGTTCTGTGGCCCAAGGCTACAGTATCTTCTGAGATAATCCTCTTGCTTGCCAGGATTTTCTGTTCTTTGGTTTCCTCTTTTCACTTCTGCACAGGAGGCCTTGGTGATTCGTGCATAAATTCCCAAGTTTCTGTGTAACTGGTTAAAGGCGAGAGCTTAGGGCAACTGGTAAGGGAAAACAAACAGGCTTTCTTTCAGACTTCAAGCTTTTTACTGGAGGGAAAGACACACCATCTTGGTCTTGCAGCAACCAGAAAGCTTTAGCCAATATTGTGCACTCCCACAAGCTGTTCAGATTCTCAAGAGCCAATTGGATAGGTATTATCAGGCTGATTGTCGCTATCATCTACAACTGGCCACAGCACCGCAATCAATCAGCAAACTGGTGCCAGCCCATTTGCAAGCAGTCACCCCAACTACTTGAATAAAGCAACAATGTAAACACAATTTACCTACTTTTTTATAAGTATTCCTTTCGCAGTCTTTTACTGTAAAATAGGTGATTTTTGGTTTCAGTCTGCAATCAAAAATACAAAAAACAAACCTGAATGAATTACCCAATCAGAGACAGTAAGAACTGCCAATGCTGCAGTCAGAGATAAGACAGTGTGGAGCTGGAGAAACACAGCAGGACAGGTAGCATCAAAGGAGCAGGAAAGTTGACGTTTCAGGTCGGGACCCTTCTTCAGAAATGGGAGAAGGTTCCCAACCCGAAATGTCAACTTTTCCGCTCTTCTGATGCTGCCTGTCCTGCTGTGTTCCTCCAGCTCCACGCTGTCTTACCTCGAATGAATGACTGATTTATTGTCACTCATGTCTTGAAAATCTGGTGAAAGATGTTTTGTCTCCACAATCTGGTGCCATTTTGAGTTACAATAAGAATTTTTTAAAAAAACTCAAAAAAAAAAGTTTATCTTTTGTTCACATTGGGGTCTCAAGCACATTCCTGAAAAATGGAAGACATAAGATCCTGTTGTGGCTGACCAAAAAGGAGCTTAAAAGAGGGAACCATGAACACCTGGCTTGAACATAATAAACTCTGAGACATTGCTAAGAGAGATGATAGAAGATATAACCTGTATATCACATAAGGATTGCAACTCAGCAAAATGACCAGTCCTCTTTAGGACCCCCACAAAGCTAATTTGTTCAAAGTCTCAGCTGAGGGAATCCTGACCGTGTTTCCTCCTCGCAGTGTTAGATGGCTGTGGGGCTGCTATGATTCGTAAGGATACATTCTCCCCTGCTTCTTCACATGATGCAATGTCAGACCTTGCCATCAAAAAAAAATCTATGCAATGATTTTTTTCCAAAGCAGTTCCACACATGCCATGTTACTATATGGTTCATTAGTTCTGTACATAATCTTTACTTAGTGAATGGGGATAGAAAGATCATATGTTCGCATATTGTGAATAAGGTGCATTTAGGCTGGGTAGGAGATCATGAGTTGATATCGGTGAGATCTTTTGCATTTGCCTTTGAAAAGTTCCTAAGTTGAGACTATAGCTTTTGACTCACTGAGATCCAAGAACTGTGACTGATGGAAAAAGCAGCCTGACTCCATGAAAATTTTTGGGAGGCTAGAATGTTTACCACTGTAATGGAGATGGCCATGTTAGGAGTTCAAGGTGCCTGCTCACTACCTGCACACTTAATCCCCGCTGGTGAAATTTGGGAGCTCAGGAAATGAGAATCCTGGAATTGGGTCACTCTTCCATTGTTGAACGGCTTAGGATTCCTCCTGATTCTGAGAAAAATTGGTTGGTAATCTTGAATATCGTGGGTGAATTTTCAAGTGGACTACAATTACATTAGTTATAAACTGGGGCTATAATTTGTTGTAACAGGACATGTAATCATTTTTGCTGCTGGTCAGACTTGACCTTGCACATATGGATTTTTACATTTTTGTGTTGCAAGTTGCTGAAATTGTATGCAGATAACGTTACAGAGAGAGAAACTGGAGATCTGTGTGAGCAAGTTGAAGCTTTGTGAAACTACCAGTACAAGGATAAGATGGAAATTTAAATTTGATATGTTTGAATTGATAAATTCAATGTCAAAGATCGATTATGAATAAAAGAAGGATTGGATTGTTAGAGATTGTAAGTGGGGACATAAAGGAAAAACTTACAAATGTATCAGAGGTCATGGGAACTGCAGATGCTGGAGAATCCAAGATAATAAAGTGTGAAGCTGGATGAACACAGCAGGCCAAGCAGCATCTCAGGAGCACAAAAGCTGACGTTTCGGGCCTAGACCCTTCATCAGAGAGCTGACAAATGTATTTTTTTTAAATTTTTGATATCTCTGGTAAGAATTAAAACCTGAAGGAATGAGACACTGCACTTAGCAGAATTAAGTTTCAGTGCCAGGGAAGCTACTTGGCATAAATTAACACTTAACGTGTTGTGAAAAAGCACTTAAACTGAAATGGAAAATCTTAACCCACTGAGTTTGCACTGAGTCATATCTAGTACCCACCTGCAGCAACTCCATGCTGTTCAATACATTCCACTTGAGGAAGATAGTGAAGTATCATTTTTGTGAAGTGTTAGCGAGTTTTGAGTTTCATGCAGGAAGTACAGCTGTTCGTGGGTGGCACTCTGTCGGATGGCATTGGTTTCCCATCTTCGGGCCAGTTTTAGCGCATTGCGCCCATAGGTGCGAGCGAGTTTTGAGCTCAAAACTTGCTAACACCTATGGGCGCAATACGCTAAAACTGGCCCGAAGATGGGAAACCAATGCCATCCGACAGAGTGCCACCCGCGAACAGCCGTACTTTTTGTGAAGTGAATGGCATAGTGATTTTACTTCTGAACTGTTCTGACTAGACTCGAAACATTAATCTGCTTTCTCATCACAGATGCCGTCAACCTGCTGAGTTTCTCCAGCAATTTCTGTTTTTGATTTATATTGCTGAGCTTGATCTTAGTATGCCTGGAATAATTTCAAAGTTTAGAGATAACAAGAAACTTGAAAGAATTTTAAACCGAGTAGGGGACAGTGTAAAAAAAGAACAGACAAGATGGTTTATTGGACAGATTAATGGTTGATGTGGTTCAATGCAAAGAAATGTGAGGTGATGCATTTTGGTTGGAACATTGCAAATATAAAATAGGGAATACAAGGAGGTGAGGGAGCAGAGGGATATGGTGTATGTGTGCATAGATTATTGAATGTGGCAAAACAAGTGGAGAGAGCAGTTAATAAAGCACAGTGTCCTCACGTTTATTAATAGGGCCATATAATACAAGACCAAGGAGACAATGACGAGTTTGTACAAGACACTTGTTAGACCTCAGGTGATGTATTGTATTGTGTACAGTTCTGCATTCCAGGAGGGATGTAGACAGATTGGTGGGGGTGCAAAGCGATTTACAGGAATAGTTGGAGCAATAAGGAACTTCACTTATGAGGATAGATTGAAGAAATTGGGACTGTTCTTTTTGGAAGGAGGAAGACGAAGACAAGATGTGTCAGAGATTTTCAAATTTATGAGTAGGTGTGATAGAGTGGATAGGCAGTCCCCATTCCTGCTTTAAAAGAAACAAGATTGAGAGTGCAGAGATGGAGTGATTTGCAAAAGGAGTAGTGTGATCTGAAGAAAAATAAAGTTCACAGAGCAACTACTTAAGATAAGGAATGCAATACCTAGAGGTTGGCAGAGACAGATTCAATAGAGACTTTCAGAAGGCCATTGGATGATTATTTGGATTGAAATAATGTGCAAGAATAGATGGGAGAAAAGAAGACGTTGGCACCAGCTGATGATGCCTATTTGAAGAGCTGATGCAAATATGATGGACAAAATGACCTATGACACTATAATAATTCTATAATTCTGTGATGCCAACCAAAAATAACTGTCTAATGATTACAAAACCTGAGTGTACCAACAATAAATACTAAGATTGCACTACAATCTGAAGAACTGAAATTAAATGATCTGTGGTTCGCATTGACAGATCACCAAATGGTGTAATCATCTTACAAGTATGACCTGTGTCTGTCAAAAGTACAGACTACGGACCAGGATGGTAATAGCATAAAACCTGTGAAATTTAAACAGTGATAATAAAGTGTGAAGCTGGATGAACACAGCCGGCCAAGCATCATCTCAGGAGCACAAAAGCTGACGTTTCGGGCCTAGACCCTTCATCGGAGAGGGTTCTGGAATAAATAGGGAGAGAGGGGGAGGCGGACAGAAGATGGAGAGAAGAGAAGATAGGTGGAGAGGAGAGTATAGGTGGGGAGGGAGGGAGGGGATAGGTCAGTCCAGGGAAGACGGACAGGTCAAGGAGGTGGGATGAGGTTAGTAGGTAGGAAATGGAGGTGCGGCTTGGGAGGAAGGGATGGGTGAGAGGAAGAACAGGTTAGGGAGGCAGCTCCGGAACCCAATCCCTCTACCAATAAAACCTAACACACCGTAAGCCTTCTTAACAGCACTATCAACCTGGGTGGCAACTTTCAGGGATCTATGTGCATGGACACCAAGATCCCTCTGCACATCCACGCTACCAAGAATCTTTCCATTGAACCGGTATTCTGCCTTCCTATTATTCTTTCCAAAGTGAATCACCTCACATTTATCCGCTTTGAACTCCATTTGCCACCTTTCGGCCCAATTCTGCAGTTTATCCGAGTCTCCCTGCAACCTGCAACATTCTCCCCGCCCGCCTCCCCCCCACCAACCACTCCACCAACTTTAGTGTCATCTACAAACTTACTAACCCATCCACCTATACCTGCGTCCAAGTCACTTGTAAAAATGACAAACAGCAGTGGTCCCAAAACAGATCCTTGAGGCACACCACTAGTAACCAGACTCCAGGCTGAATATTTTCCATCAACCACCACTCGTTGCCTTCTTACAGCAAGCCAGTTTCTAATCCAAACTGCTAAATCTCCCTCAATCCAGTGCCTCTGTATTTTCTCCAATAGCCTACCATGTGGAACCTTACTGAAGTCCATGTACACCACATCAACTGCCGTTCCCTCATCCACATGCTTGGTCACTTGCTCAAAAAACTCAATGAGGTTTGTGAGACACGATCCGCCCTTGACGAATCCATGCTGACTATCTCCAATCAAATTGTTGCTTGCTAGATGATTATAAATCCTATCTCTTATAAACCTTTCCAAAACTTTTCCTACAACAGACATTCAGCTCACAGGTCTATAATTACCTGGGTCATCCCTACTGCCCTTCTTGAACAAGGGCACAACATTTGCAATCCTCCAGCCCTCTGGTACTAAACCTGTAGACAATGAGGACACAAAGATCAAGGCCAAAGGCTCCACCACCTCGTCCGTAGCTTCCCAGACAAACCTCGGGAAGAATCCCATCTGGCCCAGGGGATTTATCTACCTTCTCACCTTCTAGAATTGATAACACCTCCTCCTTACTAACCTTAATCCTTTCAATTCTAGTAGCCTGTAGCTCAGCAATCTCCTCTACAATATTCTCCTGTTCCTCAGTGAAAATAGATGAGAAATAATCATTTAGCACCTCTCCAATCTCCACAGGGTCCACACACAACTTCCCACTTGTGTCTTTGACTGGCCCTATTCCTATCCTAATCATCCTCTTATTCCTCACAAACCTATAGAAAGCTTTAGGGTTCTCCTTTATTCTACCTGCCAATGTCTGCTCATGTCCCCTCCTTGCTCTTCTTAACTCTCTTTTTAAATCCTTCCTAGCTAATCTGTAACTCTCCATCACCTCATCTGAACCATCTCGTCTCATCGTCACTTAAGCCTCCCTCCTCCGCTTAACAAGAGATACAATTTCTTTAGTAAACCACGGTTCCCTTGCCTTATCGCTTCCTCCCTGCCTGATAGGGACATACCTATCAAGGACACGCAATATCTGTTCCTTAAACCAGCTCCACATTTCGATTGTCCCCATTCCCTGTATTTTGCTAACCCATTCTATGCCTCCTAAGTCTTGCCTAATCGCATTATAATTGCCCTTCCCCCATTTATAACTCTTGCCCTGTGGCATGTTCCTATCCCTTTCCATCGCTAAACTAAACATAACCGAATTATGGTCGCTGTCTCCAAAGTGCTCACCTACCACTAAATCAAACACCTGGCCTAGTTCATTACCAAGTACCAGATCCAGTTTGGCCTCTCCTCTTGCTGGCCCTTCGACAGACTGAGTCAGGAAACCCTCCTGCACACATTGGACAAAAACTGATCCATCCGATGTACTAGAGTTATAGCATTTCCAGTAAATGTTAGGGAAGTTAAAGTTTCCCATAATGACCACCTTGCTCTTTTCACGCCTGCCCAGAATAGTTTTGTCGATCCTCTCCTCCACATCCCTGGAACTTTGCGGGGACCTATAAAAAAAACTCCCAGCAGTGTTACCTCTCCTCTCCTGTTTCTGACCTCAGCCCATACCACCTCAGTAGACGAGTCCTCATCAAAAGTTCTTTCAGCCACCGTTATACTATCCTTGACTAGCAAAGCCACACCTCCCCCTCTTTTAGTGCCCTCCCTGACCTTAATGAAAGATCTAAACCCTGGAACCTGCAACATCCATTCCTGACCCTGCTCAATCCATGTCTCCAAAATGGCCACAACATCGAAGTCTCAGGTACCTATCCATGCTGCAAGCTCACCTAACTTATTCCGGATATTCCTGGCATTAAAGTAGACACACTTCAATCCAGCTTGCTGTCTGCCAGCAAACTCCTGTGACAGTGAGGTCCTGTCCATGTCCTCCCTACGCTCGTCCTCCTGTGTACTAAGACTACATCTCAGTTTCCCATCCCCCTTCTGAGCTAGTTTAAATCCACCCGAATAGCACTAGCAAATTTCCCACCCAGGATATTAGTGCCCCTCTGGTTCAAGTGGAGACTGTCCTGTTTGTAGAGGTCCCACCTTCCCCAGAATGAGCCCCAATTATCCATGTACCTGGAGACCTCCCTCCTGCACCATCCCTGCAGCCTCGTGTTCAGCTGAAATCTCTCCCTGTTCTTTGTCTCGCTATCACGTGGCACGGGTAACAAACCAGAGATAACTACTCTGTTTGTTCTAGCTCTCAGCTTCCTCCCTAGCTCCCTGAAATCCTGCCTGACATCCCTATCCCTCTTTCTACTTATGTCGTTGGTGCCTATGTGGACCACGACTTGGGGCTGGTCACCCTTTCCCTTCAGGACCCCAAAGACACGATCCAAGACATCACAGACCCTGGCACCTGGGAGGCAACACACCAACCGTGAGTCTCTTTCATTCCCGGCAAACCTTCTATCAGTCCCTCTAACTATTGAGTCCCCACTGACTATCTCTCTCTTCCTATCCCCTCTTCCCTTCTGTGCAAGAGGGACAGACTCTGTGCCAGAGACCTGCACCCTAGTGCATGTTCCTGGTAAGTCATCCCCCACAACAGTATCCAAAACGGTATACTTGTTTTTCAGGGGAACGACCACAGGGGATCCCTGCACTGACTGTTTTTTCCCCTTTCCAACAGTTACCCAGCTTTCTTCATGCTTAGGAGTAACTACTTCCCTGTAACTCTTGCCTATCACTGACTCTGCCTCCCGAACGATACGAAGTTCATCCAACTCCCGCTCCAGTTCTCTAAAATTATCTAACTCAATATTGAAGGTTGTGGAAAATGAGGTGCTGTTCTTAAAGCACTGCAGGCCTAAGACAGAAATGTTGTCCAAGGGAACTGGTTGAATTGGCAGGCAGCTGGAAGCTCGGGATCATTCTTGCTGACAGGATATAGGTGTTCCACAAAGCCTAAGTACCTTTTTCTAGCCACCATCAGTTCTGAAGAAAGGCAACTGGAGCTGAAATGTTAACTGTCTTTCACTCTCCACAGATAGAACATAGAATTGTACAGCAAAGGAATAGGCCATTTGGCACACAATGTTGTGCCAAACATGATGCCATTTAAAATTATCCTTTCTGCCTATCCGTGGTCCATATCTGTCCATTCCTAGCATTTTCACGTGCTTATCTAAAAAACCCTTAAATGCACCTATTATGTCTGCCTCCACCATCATTGGCAGTGTCTTCCAGACTCCTACCAATCTGTGTTTTAAAAAGAAAACCTTGCCCCTCACATCTACTTTGAACTTTTCCCTAGATTTCGACGTTTCAAGTCTGGGAAAAAGGTTCTGACTGTCAACCCTATCTAAGCCTCTCATAATTTTATAGACTTCTATCAAGTCTCCCTTCAGCCTCTGCCGCTCCAGAGAAAACAAACCAAATTTTCTAGCCTGTCTCTATAGCTTATACCCTCTAATCCAGGCAGCATCCTGGTAAACCTCCTGAGCCTCCATATCCCTCCTGTAATGTGGGGAACAGAATTGAATGCAATACTCATAAGTTTGGCCTAACCAAAGTCTTATAAATCTTAAACGTGACATCCTGACTCTTGTGCTTAATTCTCCAACAAATAAAGGCAAGCATGCCATTCATCTTCTTTATGACCCTATCTACTTGTGTGGCCATTTTCAGGGAGCTATTGACTTGAATCCCAACATCCCTCTATACATCAATGCTGTTCTGGGTCCTGCAATTAACTGCATACTTTTCCTTAACATTTGCTCTCCCAAAGGGCATCACCCAATCTCTGCCTGGATTAACCTCCATCTGCCGTTTTACTGCCCATATCTACCACTGATCTATATCCCACTGTTTTCTTTGACAATCTTCTACACTATCCGCAACTTTGCAGATCTTTGTATCATCTGCAAACTTACTAACCCACCCATGTACATTTTCACCTGTCATTTATGTATATATCACAAACAGCAGAGATCCAAGTATGGATCCCTCCTGAACACCACAGACCTCCAGTCAGAAAATCACCCTTCCACGACTGCCCTCTGCCTTCTATGGACAAGCCAATTCTGAATTCATGTGGCTAATCAGCATCAATATCATGCATCTTAGTCTTCTCGATGAGCATACCATGAGGGACCCTGTCAAAAGTGTTACTAAAATCCATGTAGACAACATCTACTGCTGTACGCTCATCGATCACCTTTGTCACCGCCTCAAAAAATTCTCACAGACTAGTAAAACATGATCTGCCCTGCACAAAGCCATTCTAACTGATCCTAATTAGGCCATGCTTTTCCAAATGTACATAAATCCCATTCCTAAGAATTCTCTCCAAATCTTCCCAGTCACCGATTGAGACTCACCAATCTGGATTATCTCTCTTTCCCATCTTGAACAAAGGATCAACATCAGCTACTTGCCAGTCCTCCAAGACATCTCCAGTGGGTAGCAAGGATACGAAGGTCTTGGTCAAGACCCCAGCAATCCCCTCTCTCGCCTCTCTCAATAACCTCAGGTAGGTACCGTCAGGCCCTGGGGACTTACCCACCTTAATGCTCTTCAAGAGACCCAACATACTTCTTTCTTGATCTCAAAATACCCTAGCATATTAGCATGTGCCACACAAATCTCATTACCCTCCATATCCTCCTCCTGGGTTAATACTGATGCACAGTACTCATTTAGGATTTCACCCACCCACATACTCTGCCTCCAAGCACAAGTCCCCTCCTTTATCCTTGAGTGATCCTACCTTCTCTCTTATTTTTAATGTATGTACAGAATGCCTTGGGATTCTGTTTAGCTCTGCTTGCCACAGTCATTTCATGACCCCTTCTTGTTCTCCTAATTCCCTGCTTGAGTTCTTTCCTGCTTTCTTTATATTTATCATGGACCCTATCCAATTTTAGCTTCCTAAATGATACTAGATCTGAGTTTCTCCAGCAATTTCAATTTTATTTTTCAGATTTCAAACAGCTGCAGTTCTTTGTTTTATTTATCTGTATCTCCATGTTCACTTACATACTTCCAATTAGGAATGGGCCATGAATATTGCCATGGACTTTTGTTGGATCTGAACAATTGTTTTTGTTGAATTTTGACATTGTAATGGCACCCAAGCTAAACAGCATTTAACCATGCAAGCACATCTAGTTTACAAATTCAGTTTTGCTATGCGGTGCATGACTGCTTTGAAAATGATTCTTTTATGGGTATAATTTATGAGTTAATGACAGTTTAGTTCTCTGTTCCAAACCTAATCATTGAAAACATTAACATATTGTGTTATAAGGTTACAAAAGGCTTTTGAAATTTGAAGACTCATTTTCAGCATTGACTTGGGCAGTTATAGACTCCAGGTTATGTTACAAAGTAATTTTCCAGAGAAAGGTTCTAATAAATATCAATGAATAAGATACTGAGGAAGCATAATTAAAATGACATCAAGTTTCAGTTTTCATTTGAAACCAGCAAGGAGTCTGCCAGCATGTCTGCATTTTGTGAGGTTTGAATGGTGGCCTTTGCAGTATATTTTAAATTGTGTGACCTAAGGGTTCTATTTTGTGTTGTTTGATACCAAAATTGTAAAACAAGTGCTTACAATTTTGCTGAAATAACACCAAATTATTTTCTACTTTAGAATCTGTTGACAGTTTCTGTGAACTGTTGAATTGCCAGAGCTATTTCTTGAAAATTGAGTGACTAGACCTCATTTTACATCTGATGGGATTCACTAATTACTAGATAATAAAATGTGAGGCTGGATGAACACAGCAGGCCAAGCAGCATCTCAGGAGCACAAAAGCTGACGTTTCGGGCCTAGACCCTTCATCAGAGAGGGGGATGGGGAGAGGGAACTGGAATAAATAGGGAGGGGGAGGCGGAAGCGGAACAAAGATGGAGAGAAAAGAAGATAGGTGGAGAGGAGAGTATAGGTGGGGAGGTAGGGAGGGGATAGGTCAGTCCAGGGAAGACGGACAGGTCAAGGAGGTAGGATGAGGTTAGTAGGTAGGAGATGGAGGTGCGGCTTGGGGTGGGAGGAAGGGATGGGTGAGAGGAAGAACAGGTTAGGGAGGCAGAGACAGGTTGGACTGGTTTTGGGATGCAGTGGGTGGAGGGGAAGAGCTGGGCTGGTTGTGTGGTGCAGTGGGGGGAGGGGACGAACTGGGCTGGTTTTGGGATGCGGTGGGGGAAGGGGAGATTTTGAAGCTGGTGAGTCCACATTGATACCATTGGGCTGCAGGGTTCCCAAGCGGAATATGAGTTGCTGTTCCTGCAACCTTCGGGTGGCATCATTGTGGCACTGCAGGAGGCCCATGATGGACATGTCATCTAAAGAATGGGAGGGGGAGTGGAAATGGTTTGCAACTGGGAGCTGCAGTTGTTTATTGCGAACCGAGCGTAGGTGTTCTGCAAAGCGGTCCCCAAGCCTCCGCTTGGTTTCCCCAATGTAGAGGAAGCCACACCGGGTACAGTGAATGCAGTATACCACATTGGCAGATGTGCAGGTGAACCTCTGCTTAATATGGAAAGTCATCTTGGGGCCTGGGATAGGGGTGAGGGAGGAGGTGTGGGGGCAAGTGTAGCATTTCCTGCGGTTGCAGGGGAAGGTGCCGGGTGTGGTGGGGTTGGAGGGCAGTGTGGAGCAAACAAGAGAGTCACGGAGAGAGTGGTCTCTCCGGAAAACAGACAAGCGTGGGGATGGAAAAATGTCTTGGGTGGTGGGGTCGGATTGTAGATGGTGCAAGTGTCGGAGGATGATGCGTTGTATCCGGAGGTTGGTGGGGTGGTGTGTGAGAATGACGGGGATCTTCTTTGGGCGGTTGTGGCGGGGGCGGGGTGTGAGGAAAGTGTTGCGGGAAGTGCGGGAGACGCGGTCAAGGGCGTTCTTGACCACTGTGGGGGAAAAGTTGCGGTCCTTGAAGAACTTGGACATCTGGGATGTGCGGGAGTGGAATGCCTCATCGTGAGAGCAGATGCGGCGGAGGCGGAGGAATTGGGAATAGGGGATGGAATTTTTGCAGGAGTGTGGGTGGGAGGAGGTGTATTCTAGGTAGCTGTGGGAGTCGGTGAGGTTGAAATGGACATCAGTTACAAGCTGGTTGCCTGAGATGGAGACTGAGAGGTCCAGGAAGGTGAGGGATGTGCTGGAGATGGCCCAGGTGAACTGAAGGTTGGGGTGGAAGGTGTTGGTGAAGTGGATGAACTGTTCGAGCTCCTCTGGGGAGCAAGAGGCGGCGCCGATACAGTCATCAATGTACCGGAGGAAGAGGTGGGGTTTGGGGCCTGTGTATGTGCGGAAAAGGGACTGTTCCATGTAACCTACAAAGAGGCAGGCATGGCTGGGGCCCAGGCGGGTGCCCACAGCCACTCCCTTAGTCTGTAGGAAGTGGGAGGAATCGAAAGAGAAGTTGTTGAGGGTGAGGACAAGTTCGGCTAGGCGGATGAGGGTGTCGGTGGAGGGGGACTGGTCGGGCCTGCGGGACAGGAAGAAGCGGAGGGCCTTGAGGCCATCTGCATGCGGAATACAGGTGTATAGGGACTGGACATCCATGGTGAAAATGAGGTGTTGGGGGCCAGGGAATTGGAAGTCCTGGAAGAGGTGGAGGGCGTGGGTGGTGTCACGGACGTAGGTAGGGAGTTCCTGGACCAAAGGGGAGAAAATGGAGTCCAGATGGGTGGAGACGAGTTTGATGGGGCAGGAGCAGGCTGAGACAATGGGTCGACCAGGGCAGGCAGGTTTGTGGATTTTGGGAAGGAGATAGAAACAGGCCGTGAGGGGTTGGGGAACAGTGAGGTTGGAGGCTGTGGTTGGGAGGTCCCCTGAGGTGATGAGGTCATGAATGGTGTTGGAGATGATAGTTTGGTGCTCGGGTGTGGGGTCATGATCGAGGAGGCGGTAGGAGGTGGTGTCGGAGAGTTGGCGTTTGGCCTCGGCGATGTAGAGGTCAGTGCGCTATACTACCACTGCGTCACCCTTGTCTGCGGGTTTGATGGTGAGGTTGGGGTTGGAGCGGAGGGCTGCCCGTTCTGCAGGGGAGAGGTTGGAGTGGGTGAGAGGGGTGGAGAGGTTGAGGCGGTTAATATCTCGACGGCAGTTAGAGATGAAGAGGTCGAGGGAAGGTAGGAGGCCTGGGGGTGGAGTCCAGGAGGAGGACTTGTGTTGGAAGCGGGAGAAGGGGTCAGTGGAGGGTCGGCTAGGTTCCCGGTTGAAGAAGTAGGCGTGGAGGCGAAGGCGGCGGAAAAACTGTTCTATGTCCAACCGTGACTGGTATTCGTTGATATGTGCTGGTAGGGGGACAAAGGTGAGCCCCTTACTAAGGACTGACCATTCGTCCCCAGTTAGTGGAAGGTCTGGGGGAATGGTGAAGGTGCGGCAGGGTTCAGTGTGGCTGCCTTCTCTGGGGTTGCTGGCTGTGGAGGTTGTGGGCGGAGCAATGACGTAGATGACATGTCCATCATGGGCCTCCTGCAGTGCCACAATGATGCCACCCGAAGGTTGCAGAACAGCAACTCGTATTCCGCTTGGGAACCCTGCAGCCCAATGGTATCAATGTGGACTTCACCAGCTTCAAAATCTCCCCTTCCCCCACCTCATCCCAAAACCAGCCCAGTTCGTCCCCTCCCCCCACTGCACCACACAACCAGCCCTGCTCTTCCCCTCCACCCACTGCATCCCAAAACCAATCCAACCTGTCTCTGCCTCCCTAACCTGTTCTTCCTCTCACCCATCCCTTCCTCCCACCCCAAGCCGCACCTCCATCTCCTACCTACTAACCTCATCCCACCCCCTTGACCTGTCTTTCTTCCCCGGACTGACCTATCCCCTCCCTACCTCCCCACCTATACTCTCCTCTCCACCTATCTTCTTTTCTCTCCATCTTCGTTCTGCCTCGCCCTCTCTCCCTATTTAATCCAGAACCCTCACCCCATCCCCCTCTCTGATGAAGGGTCTAGGCCCGAAACGTCAACTTTTGTGCTCCTGAGATGCTGCTGGGCCTGCTGTGTTCATCCAGCCTCACATTTTATTATCTTGGATTCTCCAGCATCTGCAGTTCCCATTATCACTTCACTAATTACTACTCTGTTTTGATATTGGTGTGATTGCAACTGATTTTACTTCTGGGTAGATCAGTCCCAAGATGAAATAGAATTTTGTTTGTTTAGTCAGTGAAAATGGTGGTGAAACATATTCACACAAGGCTGCAGATTTTCTTTAACAGCTGATTTTTACACAAAATAATTGAAAAGTTCAAAAGAACAACCTATCTAAATATGGAAAATAGCTAGCAAGATCTAAAACACACATTAAAATAAAGTTGCAACATATTTCCCAAAGCTATCCATTGAAGTGACATGACTCTAGAGAAATTATATCCCTATCTCAACTTCTCTGGTTAACTGAGTCCTTACAGTTTCTTCACTGTGCACTATGGAGACAATTCAATGAGCCCTTTCTGCATTTACCAACATGAACATTTATCAAATCAGAGAGTCTAAATTGTCTCAGTTCTCATTTAACTCAATTCTCATTTGTAAAAACAGAAAGAACTGCAAATGCTGTAAATCAGAAACAAAAACAAAGTTGCTGGAAAAGCTCAGCAGGCCTGGCAGCATCTGTGAAGGAAAAAAACAGTTAATATTTTGGGTCCAATGACCCTTCCACAGAACTGAGGAAGGGTCGCCGGACCCGAAACGTTAACTGTGTTTTTTCCTTCCGAGATGCTGCCAGGCCTGCTGAGCTTTTCCAGCAACTTTGTTTTTGTTTCTGATTTACAGCATTTGCAGTTCTTTCGGTTTTTACAAATGAAACCATTCAAGTAACTGGTTCCTGATGCACTCCTTGGAGAGGAGTTGCTTTTAAACTGGACCCCGGTATCTTTGAACTCAACTAAAAATGCCTCTTCAATCCTCGATTTTTCTGAACTGAAACAAAGCTAATTACCTTCAGTATTTGCTTCACCTATCATAAAGCCAACAGCATAAGCGTCTTTACCAGTAACATGACTGGTCTCTGTTGTCACATGCTTTAAAAAATGCCAGATCTAGGTCTCTGTTCAGAAATGCCTCTGCAACCTTGTTTTAATTCTTCACAAACATAACCAACACTGATCTATCTATTTTGAAATCCCAACTTTGAAAAATATCATTTATCTAAACATATTATGCACTTTCTGGCACAATACCACATGCCACATGCTAGTGAGGCGAGGAATAGGGAGAGAGAGGAGTTGAACACGTGGCTACAGGGATGGCGCAGGAGGGTGGGTTTTGGATTCTTGGATAATTGGGGCTTTTTCTGGGGTAGGTGGGACCTCTACAAGCAAGATGGTCTTCACCTGAACCAGAGGGGTACCGATATCCTGGGGGGGACATTTGCTAAGGCTATTCGGGTGGGTTTAAACTAATTCAGCAGGGGGATGGGCACCAAAATTGTAGTTCGACTATAGAAAAGGTTGAGAGTAGGGAGGTCCAAAATAAAGTTTCAGGGAAGCAAGATGGCACCGGCAAGCAAGAAGTTGGTTTGACGTGTGTCTACTTCAATGCCAGGAGCGTCCGGAATAAGGTGGGTGAACTTGCAGCATGAGGTAGTACCTGGGACTTCGATGTTGTGGCCATTTTGGAGACATGGATAGAGCAGGGACAGGAACGTTGTTGCAGGTTTCAGGATTTAGATGTTTCAGTAAGAACAGAGAAGATGGTAAAAGGGGCGGAGGTGTGGCATTGTTGGTCAAGGACAGTGTTACAGTTGCAGAAAGGATGTTTGGGGACTCGTCAACTGAGGTAGTATGGGCTGAGGTTAGAAACAGGAAAGGAGAGGTCACACTGTTGGGAGTTTTCTATAGGCCTCCAAATAGTTCCAGAGATGTAGAGGAAAGGATAGCAAAGATGATTCTCAATAGGAGTGAGAGAGTCAGGGTAGTTGTCATGGGGGACTTCAACTTTCCAAATATTGACTGGGAACACTATAATTCGAGTACTATAGATGGGTCAGTTTTTGTCCAGTCTGTGCAGGAGGGCTTCCTGACACAGTATGTAGATAGGCCAACAAGGGGCAAAGCCACATTAGATTTGGTACTGGGTAATGAGCCTGGCCAGGTGTTAGATTTGGAAGTAGGTGAGCACTTTGGTGATAGCGATCACAATTCTGTTATGTTTACTTGAGTGATGGAAAGGGATAGGTGTATACCACTGGGCAAGAGTTCTAGCTGGGGGAAAGGCAATTACGATGAGATTAGGCAAGATTTAGGGAGCATAGGATGGGGAAGGAAACTGCAGGGGATGGGCACATTAGAAATGTGGAGCTTATTCAAGGAAAAGCTCCTGTGTGTCCTAGATAAGTATGTACCTGTCAGGCAGGGAGGAAGCTGTAGAGTGCGGGAGCCGTGATTTACAAAGGAGGTGGAATCTCTGGTCAAGAGGAAGAAGAAGGCTTATGTTAGGATGAGATGTGAAGGCTCAGTTAGGGCACTTGAGGGCTACAAGGTAGCCAGGAAAGACCTAAAGAGAGAGTTCAGAAGAGCCAGGAGGAGACGTGAGAAGTTGTTGGCGGATAGGATCAGTGTAAACCCTAAGGCTTTCTATAGGTATTTAAGGAATAAAAGAATGACGAAAGTAAGATTACGCCCAATCAAGGATAGTAGTGGTAAGTTGTGTGTGGAGTCGGATGAGATAGGGGAAGCACTAAATGAATATTTTTCGACAGTATTCACTCTAGAAAATGACAATGTTGTCGAGGAGAATACTGAGATACAGGCTACTAGACTATGTAGGATTGAGGTTCACAAGGAAGAGGTATTAGAAATCCTACAGAGGGTGAAGATAGATAAGTCCCCTGGTCCGGATGGGATTTATCCTCAGATCCTCTGGGAAGCCAGGGAGGAGATTGCCGAGCCTTTGGCATTGATCTTGAACTCGTCATTGTCTACAGGAATAGTGCCAGATGACTAGAGGATAGCAAATGTGGTTACCCTGTTCAAGAAGGGGAGTAGAGACAACCCTGGGTAATTATAGACCAGTGAGCCTTACCTCAGTTGTTGGTAAAGTGTTGGAAAAGGTTATAAGGGATAGGATTTATAATCATCTAGAAAAGAATAAATTGATTAGGGATAGTCAGCACGGTTTTGTGAAGGGAAGGTCGTGCCTCACAAACCTTATTGAGTTCTTTGAGAAGGTGACCAAACAGGTAGATGAGAGTAAACCAGTTGATGTGGTGTATATGGATTTCAGCAAGGCATTTGACAAGGTTCCCCACAGTAGGCTATTGTACAAAATGCGGAGGAATGGAATTGTGGGAGATATAGCAGTTTGGATCGGAAATTGGCTTGCTGAAAGAAGACAGAGGGTGGTAGTTGATGGGAAATGTTCATCCTGGAGACCAGTCACTAGTGGTGTACCGCAAGGGTCGGTGTTGGGTCCACTGCTGTTTGTTATTTTTATAAATGACCTGGATGAGGGCGTAGAAGGATGGTTTAGTAATTTTGCAGACGACACTAAGGTCGGTGGAGTTGTGGATAGTGACAAAGGATGCTGTAGGTTGCAGAGAGACATAGATAAGTTGCAGAGCTGGGCTGAGAGGTGGCAAATAGAGTTTAATGCAGACAAGTGTGAGGTGATGCACTTTGGTAGGATTAACCAGAAGGCGCAGTACAGGGCTAATGGTAAGATTCTTAGTAGTGTAGATGAGCAGAGAGATCTCGGTGTCCATGTACACAGATCCTTGAAAGTTGCCACCCAGGTTGACAGGGCTGTTAAGAAGGCGTACAGTGTTTTAGCTTTTATTAATAGAGGGATCGAGTTCCAGAACCAAGAGGTTATGGTGAAGCTGTACAAAACTCTGGTGCAGCTGCACTTGGAGTATTGTGTACAGTTCTGGTCACCGCATTATAAGAAGGATGTGGAAGCTTTGGAAAGGGTGCAGAGGAGATTTACTAGGATGTTGCCTGGTATGGAGGGAAGGTCTTCCGAGGAAAGGCTGAGGGACTTGAGGCTGTTTTCATTAGAGAGAAGAAGGTTGAGAGGTGACTTAATTGAAACATATAAAATAATCAGAGGGTTAGATAGGGTGGATAGGGAGAGCCTTTTTTCTAGGATGATGACGGCAAGCACGAGGGGGCATAGCTTTAAATTGAGGGGTGAAAGATATAGGACAGATGTCAGAGGTAGTTTCTTTACTCAGAGTAGTAAGGGAATGGAACGCTTTGCCTGCAACGGAAATAGATTCGCCAACTTTAGGTACATTTAAGTTGTCATTGGACAAGCATATGGACTTACATGGAATAGTGTAGGTTAGATGGGCTTGAAATCGGTATGATGGGTCAGCACAACATCGAGGGCCAAAGGGCCTGTACTGTGCTGTAATGTTCTATGTTCTATGTTCTGAACTTCAGTCTGGATCTTCAGATTCATAGATTGATACATCAAAATTCAATAAAATTATTTCAAAGAAAGGCTAGATTGTACATTGAGTTTTGTTTTAGTCTTTTATAGGATATTTACATCATGACCGGGCACTATTTACTGCCTGTTCCTAACTGCCCTAATAAGGTTGTGATGAACTGCAACCTCGAATTGCAGCAGTCCTTGGGTTATACCCACAGAAAGGGAGTGGCAGGACTTTTGACCCAGTGACAGCGATGGGACAGCGTGTGGTTTAGAGGGGACTTGCAGGTAGTCGTATGCCCATACATTGCTGCCCTTGTCCTACGCGGAAGTCAATGTCACAAGTTTAGAAAGTGCAGTTGAAGAAGGCTTGGTGAGTTTTGCAGTGTATCTAATATATAGTACTCATGGCTGATATTGTGCATCAGTGGTGACAGAAGTGAATGTTAAAGGTGGTAGGATAGGATGTTTGATTCTGCATGGAACTGAGGTTCTTGAGTCTTCTGGGCGTGCACCCACCTAGGCAAGCAGTGAGACGGAGGAGATTGGGGTTGGTATTCCACCTTTTGACTTGTGCCTTGTAACTGTTGGACAGACTTGGAAACAGGAGGTGAGTTACTTGCCACTGCATTCCTAGCCTTTGGCCTGCACTTGCAGCCACAGTAATTCTATGGTTGCACCAATTCAGTTTCTGATTAATGGTTATCCGAAGGATGTTGACATTGGGAGACCAGTGATGGCAATGCTATTGAATATCAAAGGGTGATTGTTAGATCTTTCCCTTGTTTGATATAGTCATTGTCTAGCACTTGCCTTAATTATCACTTTTTAGCATATGTCTGGATGTTGTCCAGGTCTTGTGCATTTTCACGTATACCAAAAGGAATAACAAATGGTGCTGAACATTGTGCAATCATGAACAACAGCTTCACTTCTGATCCACCTCACCAGTTAAGGTCGGCTCTCTAATCTATACTTAGACTAACAAGCAGTTAAGCAGCCTTGGCAAAACCCAAGCTAAACATCAGTGGGCAGGCTATTCCTTTGCACGAGCTACTCGAATAACATTGTTTATGAATTGTTTCATCACTTGAGACTAGTAACTGGCCAGGTTGGCTTTGATCTACTTTTTTGTGCACAGGACTCACTTGTGCAATTTTTCACATTGTCAAGTTGATGTCAGTGTTGCACCTGTACTGTAACAGCTTAGCTAGTAGTGCAGCTAGGTCTGGACCACAGCACTGCAGCACAATTGTTGGAGTGTTGACAGACCCCAAAGCAGCATCAACTGCCTAGTGTTACACAAAGTGAATAGAATTAGCTGAAGACTAGCATCTGTGATGTTGAATACTTCAGTTGAATACCTTTGCAAAATTGTAAAATGCCATGTTTAGGGACAGATCGTAAGATTTTGGGACACTTCTGGCATTTTTCATCAGAATGGAGAGAGTCAAAATAAAAATGTAGGCCTTTGTATTTAGGACTACAGAGATTACCTGTCCCACTTCTTAGCACCGTCTGCCTTTACTTGGCCTCAACCAATTTGTCCTGAAATTAATACCCCACATTAGATTAGATTCCCTACAGTATGGAAACAGGCTCTTCGGCCCAACAAGTCCACACTGCCCCTTGAAGTGTCCCACCCAGACGCATCCCCCTATAACCCACACACCCCTGAACATTACGGGCAATTTAGCATGGCCAATCCACCTAGCCTGCACATCCTTGGACTGTGGGAGGAAACTGGAGCACCTGGAGGAAACCCACGCAGACACGGGGAGAATGTGCAAACTCCACACAGACAGTCGCCCAAGGCTGGAATCGAACCCGGGTCCCTGGTGCTGTGAGGCTGCAGTGCTAACCACTGAGCCACCGTGCTGCCCCGAAACTAAACCTAACCACAAAATTGACCATTTAATATTGGATGTGATTTGAAATGTTTCCTCCACAGATCTGCTGCTCTAATTTAAAATCTTGGTTAGAGTTTCTGTACTCGATACTCTGCTCCTGCCTTTCTTCATTACAATAGAATAGAATAATCTAAGAACATACATATAAATGTTTCATTACTTGAAAAGGCATGTACTCCTGTCCTTTGAG
Source organism: Stegostoma tigrinum (assembly GCF_030684315.1). Classification (NCBI taxonomy): domain Eukaryota; kingdom Metazoa; phylum Chordata; class Chondrichthyes; order Orectolobiformes; family Stegostomatidae; genus Stegostoma; species Stegostoma tigrinum. The sequence goes on from NC_081355.1 coordinate 59,664,972, forward strand.
GTAATGAGTCAGTTGTTGAAAGACAAGTACGTAGAATAAGTAATTTGCTTTACTGAAGAATTTGTTGGGAGTCACCTTGCTATATTATCTTAGTGCAGGTCCCAGCTGTAGTCAGTAACTTGGTGCTGCTTATTCTGTTCTTGGAGTAGATTCATCAATTTGCCATATATCAACAATTCTTATCTGCAGCACAGAGTATGGAACAAACCAGCAACATCAGATACTATCTTTTCCAAGAGTGACAGTAGGAACATATTCAAGGTTGAAATATTTAATAATGCACCAATTGGTGATTTTTCATACAGGAACAGAGGACAGGTCCAGAATGGTTTCCGGCCTGCTGCTGTCAAAAGTAGATTGGAGGTGAGGACAGGAACTGGGCCTTCGACCCTCCAAGACTGTGCCGACCATCATGCCGTAATTAATCTAAAAGCAAACCTGCCATTTTTTGATCTGTAGGCTTCTATTCCCTCCCTATTCATGTACCCATCTTGGTGTTTGTTGAGTATTTTCAATGTGCCTGCTTCCACCACCTCTTCTGGCAGTGCATTCCAGGCTCCTACCATTCTGCATAAAAAACCACCCTCACACAATTTCCTTAAACTTTCCTCCATTCACCCTTTCTATTCCTCTCATGATTTTGTAGACCTTTATCAGGTCTCCTCTTAGCCGCCGTTTTTGCTGGAAAGACGATCCTAGTCTTTTTAATCTTTTCCTCATATTCAGTGCCCTGGAGACCAGGCAACATCCTGCTGAACCTTCTCCATACTTTCTCCAAAGCTTTCACAGTCTTGTGGTAGTATGGTGACCAAAATTGCACACAATACTCCAAATGGGGCCTAGCAAGGGGTTTGTACAGCTGCAACGTGTTTTTCCAACTCTTGTACCCTATACTCCAGGCAATGAAGGCAAGCTACCTGTGTTGCCACTTTCAGGGAATTGTGGACCTGCACGCTCAGATCCGTCTGAATGTTAGTGTTCCTACTACAAACAACAAAGGATCTAAGACTGACCCCTGTGGAACACCACTCATTACCGGCCTCTATTCTGAAAAACATCCTTCCACCACTGTCATCTGTCTTCTATGACCAAGCCAGTTTTCTATTTCTCTCGCCAGCCCATCCCGAATCCCTTGCGATTTTAGTTTTTGTACCAACCTGTCATGTGGGACTTTACCAAATGCCTTACTAAAGTCCATATAAACCACATCCACAGCCCTTCCCTCATCGATTATCCACATTACCTCTTCAAAAAAATCAATCAGGTTGGTGAGACATGACCTTCCCCCTGACAAAACCAAGCTGCCTATCCCTAACTAGTCCATTTTCCTCCAAATGCACATATATCTTGTCCCTCAGTATCTTTTCCAAGAGCTCCCTTACTGCAGACTTCAAGCTCACAGGCCTATAGTTTCCTGGATCATCCTGTATCCTTTCTTAAATATTCACTAATCTCCAGTCCTCTGGAACTTCACCTGTGATTGAGGATGTGAAAATATCTGCCAAGCCCCAGCTATTTCTTCCCTTGCCTCTCTGTGCGAACCTAGGGCAGATCCCATCTGGTCCTGGGGACTTGTCTTTCTTAATGCAATTTAGGATTCCCAAAACTTCCTCTTTCAAAGTCCTGTAGAGTATTCACACACTCATCCCTGACCTCAACATTAGTCACGTCCTCCTTCTTGGTAAAAACCGATACAAAGTACTCAGTCAGGATCTCCTCCACTTCCTGTGGCTGTACGTACAGCTTCCCTCCTTTGTCCTTGAGTGGGCTTACTCTTTCCGTTGTTAGCGTTTTACTCCTAATATATGCATAACAAGCTTCAGGATTTTCCTTGACCCTGTTTGCTAAAGACATTTCATGACCCCTTTTTGCCTTCCTAATTGCTTATTTAAGTTCCTTCCTAATTTCTCTGTACTCTTCCAGAGTTTTGTCAGTTTATAGCTGCCTAGACTTGTCATATGCTTCTCTTTTTCTTTTGATTAACCTTTCAATTTCCCTTGTCATCCACGGTTCCTGAATCCTGCTATTCCTCTCCTTTAGTTTTGCATGGACGTGCATGTCCTGCACTTTAGTCAATTGGTCTTTAAAAGCCTCCCACAAGCTAGAGGTAGCTTTGCCCTCAGCTAACTGCTTCCAATCCACATTTTCCAGATTCTGTCTAAGTTGGGTGTAATTGACTTTTGCCCAATTAAGCACCCTCACCCGAGGGCCACTTGTGAAATTTGCCATGACTACTTGAAGTCTTATCAAGTTATGGTCACTAAGCCCGAAATTCTCTCCGACTGAAACATCAATTGCCTGTCCTGGCTCATTCCCTGGGACTGAGTCTCATAGCCTCCTCTCTGGTTGGATTGTTAATATACTGCCTCAAAAAGTCCTCCTGGACACAACTAACTAATTGCTCTCGATCCAAGCCCTTGGCTCTAAAGGATTCCCAGTCAATAAGAAGAAAGTTGAAGTCATCCATCACAACTACCCTGTTCTTTTCACACTTTTCCAGTATCTGACTATGTATCTGCTCCTTTGTCTCCTGTGGGCTGTTGGGAGGTTTATGGAAAACTCCCAACATTGTGATTTCACCCTTCCTACTCCTGAGTTCCACCTGTAATGCCTCACTGCAAGATCCATCCAATGTGTCCTCCCACAACACATCTGCGATGTGATCCATAATCAGCAGTGCAACTCCCCCACCCCTTCTGTTTCCCTTCTGTCTCGCCTGAAACAGTGATATCCAGGAATGTTAAGCTCCCAGCCCTGTCCCTCCTTTAACCATGTCTGTGTAATGGCAATAATATTATAGTTCGATGCGGTAATCCATGCTGTTAGTTCATCTGATTTATCTGCTATACTTCTTGCATTGAAGTCAATGCACACCAGTCCTCCACTCCCTCTGAGTGCTACTTCCCTCTGCCTGCTCTTGCTCTGTGTTATGCACGGACAGCAATGGGGGAAGAGACCTGGTGTATTCTTAAAGAGTCTTGCATATTTCTACATGTTCCACCATAGGAATTCCTCATCAAAATCCCACTTTAATGTACTAACACTTTGGAACTTCCATTCCTGCCAAATCATTATCTAGAAGTAAGTCAACCCCATATTTTCACAGTTTTGGATATTAAGTTATATTCTAGAACATTTTGTACAAAGCAACAGGTGTGTGTGCTCTCCAATCTTATTTTTAAAGTCTTTGCTTTTTAACGTGCTGTCTAAAGGAAATATTACACTTTTCTCCACCAAAAGAATTTGAGTAGCAGCTGTACTCCTGAACATAGTTCTGGATTTAACTGTATACTTTGAGGAATAGGAACATCCTTTAAGTCTCTCATTTATTTGATTCAGCTGCCCCTGCACTTTCAGCAGTGTATTCTTTTGTTCTTATGAGAGTAGTTAAAAGTATAATTCAATCAATTGTGTGTTAATGCCAGGTGATCTCCCTCACCTTCCTCTAGATCACTACGTATTCTTCCTTCTCAGAAAATAATTGAATTACCTCTTGCATGCCTCAAATTCAAGGCCTCTACCAAACTTTCAGGGAATACAGATTTTAACCACTTGCTCTGTGTTTTCCTCATCTCGCTATTGCGTGTTTGGCCAATCAACTGAAATCTGTATCTACTTGTATTTACGCCCTTCACAAGTGCAAACAATTTTTCTATACCTGCTCTGTCCAGATTCCCCCGTGATTTTGAATACCTTAATCAAATCTCCTGTTGGCTGGTCCTTCTCCAAGGAAAACCAGTGACTTCTGCAATTTAAGTAGGTGAAGTTCTTCATTCTTGGGACTACTGTTATGAATCTTTTCTGCACCCTCTCTAAGCCCTCTGCATCTTTCCTAAAGTTTGGCACCCATAACTCAGAAAAACTCAACATTTAATTTGAAGGTTTCTGGTAGAATTTTAGGAGAGAGAAATATAGGAAGTTAACAGCAAAGACTGCACTTCAGTTGCTTAGCCAGATATTTTCCAATTGTGATATACATTTCTGCTGCTACCATCTTTTCAAACCATGAGTTCCTAATCCCATCACCACCAGTTGAAAAAACATTTGCTTTTCAACTCCCCTGTAATCGTTCTGTGAATTACTTTATATTAATGATGTAGACGAAGGCATTAAAAGTAATATTAGCAAATTTGCTGATGACACAAAGTTGGGTGGCAGTGTGAAATGTGAGGAGGATGTTATGAGAATACAGGGTGACTTGGACAGGCTTAGGTGAGTGGACGGATGCATGGCAGATGCAGTTTAATGTGGATAAATGTGCAGTTATACACTTTGGTGGCAAGAACAGGGAGGCAGATTACTATCTCAATGGAGTCAAGTTAGGTAAAGGGGAAGTACAATGAGATCTACGTGTTCTTGTACATCAGTCAATGAAAGCAAGCATGCAGGTACAGCAGGCAGTGAAGAAAGCTAATGGCATGCTGGCCTTCATAACAAGAGGAATTGAGTATAGGAGCAAAGAGGTCCTTCTGCAGCTGTACAAGGCCGTGGTGAGACCGCAACTGGAGTATTGTGTGCAGTTTTGGTCTCCAAATTTGAGGAAGGACATTCTTGCTATTGAGGGAGTGCAGCGTAGGTTCACGAGGTCAATTCCCGGAATGGCAGGACTATCATATGTTGAAAGATTGGAGCGACTGGGCTCGTATACACTTGAGTTTAGAAGGATGAGAGGGGATCTGATTGAGGCTTATAAGATTATTAAGGGATTGGACACTCTGGAGGCAGGAAGCATCTTTCCGCTGACGGGTGAGTCCAGAACCAGAGGACACAGTTTAAAAATAAGGGGTAGGCCATTTAGAACAGAGTTGAGGAAAAACTTCTTCACCCAGAGAGTGGTAGGTATATGGAATGCTCTGCCCCAGAAGGCAGTGGAGGCCAACTCTCTGGATACTTTCAAGAAAGAGATAGATAGAGCTCTTAAAGATAGTGGAATCAAGGGTTATGGGGATAAGACAGGAACAGGATGCTGATTGTGGATGATCAGCCATGATCATAATGAATGGTGGTGCTGGCTCAACGGGCCGAATGGCCTACTGCAGCACCTATTGTCTATTATTGTCTATTGTCTATTTGATCCATGCCCCCTAGTTATTGGCACCCTGAGCTGAGGGAAACAGGTCCTTCAATTAAGTTGTCATTTAGTCTCATCAAAGAACAAAGAAAAAGCTGTTTCAGGGATAATGGGAACTGCAGATGCTGGAGAATCCGAGATACCAAAGTGTGGAGCTGGACAAACGTAGCAGGCCAAGCAGCACCTCAGGAGCACAAAAGCTGATGTTTCGGGCCTAGACCCTTCATCAGAAAAGGGGGAGGTGTAGAGGGTTCTGAAATAAATAGGGAGAGAGGGGGAGGCGGATCGAAGACGGATAGAGGCGAAGATAGGTTGAGAGGATTGGTGGGGAGGAGACAGACAAGTTAAAGTGGTGGGGAAGGAGCCAGTAGAGGTGAGTGTAGGTGGGGAGGTAGGGAGGAGATAGTTCAGCCTGTGGAGGATGGACAGGTTGAAGGGGCGGGATGAGGTTGGTCGGTAGGAAATGGAGGTGTAGCTCGAGGTGGGAGGAGGGGATAGGTGAGAGGAAGAACGGGTTAGCGAGGTGGGGACGAGCTGGGCTGGTTTTGGGATGCAGTGGGGGCAGGGGAGATATTGAAGCTTGTGAAGTCCACATTGATACCATTGGGCTGCAGGGTTCCCAAGCGGAATAAGAGTTGCTGTTCCTGCAACCTTTGGGTGGCATCGTTGTGACACAGCCCGAGGCCCAGGATGGACGTGTCGTCAAAGGAATAGGAGGGGAAGTTGAAATGGCTCGCGACTGGGAGGTGCAGTTGTTTATTGTGAACTGAGCATAGGTGTTCTGCAAAGCGGTCCCCAAGCCTCCGCTTGGTTTCCTCAATGTACAGGATGCCACAATGGGTACAGCGGATGCAGTATACCACATTGGCGGATGTGCAGGTGAGCATCTGCTTCATGTGGAAAGTCATTTTGGGGCCTGGGATGAGGTATGGGGGCAGGTGTAGCACTTCCTGCAGTTGCAGGGAAGGTGCTGGGTGTGGTGGGGTTGGAGGTGAGTGCAAAGGGAGTTACGGAGAGACTGGTCCCTGAACCAGTTTGTTCTCAAAGTTAAACTTCTGCAATTCTGGCAACGCCTCATCAATCTTATCTGTCCTCTCTCTCCTTCCCATAATGCACTCTTCTGGCTGTACACTTTATTCAGGGTTTAACCTGACTAATGTTCTGTACAGTTCAAGCATTTCCTTCCTGATCTTGGAGTTTATGCCTCAGCTAATATAAGAAAATAAAATATTTCATATGCTTACCTTCCTCAAATGCATTGTTTTCACTCGACCAGCCAATTGATGTCTTTCTGCAGCCAATAGCTTTTTCTCCCCACAGTTAACCACTGAGCCAATTTTTATGTCATATGCAAATGTCCTGATCAGGCCAGTTAAATCATTGAAAGACGCCACAAAAATTAAGGGACCAAGTATTCCCTGTGGAATCCCACTGAAAACAGTCCTTCAGTCACAAAAATATCTGCCAGCCGTTAGCCTTTGCTTTTTGCAGCTGTCAGTTAAAATCAAGCCTTCCCACTTTCCCCTCGGGTGTCATGAGCATTTGTGATTTCAACCAATCTGCAAAATGGAGCTTTGTCAAAAATCTTTGCTCAGACACTGACTTCCCTTAATGGATCTGTGCTGGTATTGTTAATTAACCTGAGAATCTTTAAATAACAATTTGTACAGTCGCACTGAATCTTCTCTAATAACTCCCCTAGTCATCCTCTTGCATTGAACTTTTTGAACTTTTCTTGACTCCCTGCTGTATTGAGCTCTGGGTATTTGAGTCAAACTTTCCTTTCTTGTTTTATCCTCTCCAGTGTGCTGTTTCCCTTTCGGGGAGATGTAGATTTGGGAATCCCACCTTTTTCTGAATGGTCACATTTGCTCTGAGTTGTCTACCTCCTTGAATATCTCCTGTTGCCTGATGCTGAACTGCTTTGAGTTTATTCTGATTAAGGCTGCATTTTGTTGAGCTGCGACTGTCAGAGCTACACTTGCTGCCCTTGCTATCAAAGTGCCATCACTTAGCAATGTGCCTCCTTCAAAGCAGATTTAAAGAGGACCTGAGGGGGAACTTCTTCGTACACAGGGTGCGTGTGTGGAACAAGCTGCCAGAGGAAGCGATGAAAGTGATCAGTTATAATGTTTAAAAGGCATCTGGATGAGTATATGAATAGGAAGAGTTGAGAGGGATATGGATCAAATGCTGACAAATCAGACTAGATCAGATCGGAATGTCTGGTCAGCACGGATGAATTGGACAGAAGTGTCTGTTTCCATACAGTATGACTGTAATAGGAGCAATAAAATAAAATCAGTTAAAATTCTGGGATATCACTTTGCTCACTGAACCATTCCAAACATTTAACCATCCTGATCTCACCTCATCAGTGCTTCCTTCCCAGTCACTGCCTCATTTTTCACCATCCCCAAGAATGAGAAAAGGGTAAGTATTTATGAGCAAAGCTCATGCTCGCTTCCAGTTCCAAGTACACATTAATTTTTATTGCTGATACACTATCGTGGCACAACATTCACGGTAAGTTAAGAGCTACTCACCTTAATAAAATGTCTTCCCTAGTTTAAAACTTTTATTTCTAGTCTGTTTTTTTGTCTTCTTCAATGCATCTAACTGAATTAGAAATACAAAAATAAAGGTGGCTTTTTGGTCAGTGTCCCTAACACCCATCCAGCTTCCCTCTTTAAAACTCAAACCAGAGCGCTGTCTATCTTATTGAATTTGCTTTAGACTGGTTATATTCTCCCAATATATTTTAAGGTGTTGAGAACGTAATTACTGGACAAGCTGGATTATTATTACAACCTGGCTTGATAGACAATATGCAAAAATATACATTACATAGTAGTACCAAAGGTGAGAAAATAAGCAACAGGATTTTAGGATTAAATTGAAACACCAAAAGAACCTTTACTCTACAAACTCAAACAAAGCAAACACAAGCAGTAATGATTTGGTATACTCAACATGATAATGATCTAGACAGTATAAACTTTTACATTAATCTCAAACTAATAATTTAATCCAGTTTAATCTTTTTACCGAGACTCTCGCTTGGATAAGCTTTTAATCGTAGTCATGTATGGGAAAGCAGTACCTTTGTGTTCTGGATCAGGCTGCAGTTCGGGTCTATAAGGGCAAAGTCACCATAGTCCTGTTGGACTGTAGGACTGCTCGTTCATTAGATGAATGGTGATAGTTTAATTTGAGGGTTACCACACCCCAGGTGAGGGGAGCGATTGAGAAGGAGAGTCCCTCATGGTAACCTCAGCTAGTAAAAGAATTGAACTCACATTGTTGGCATAACCCTACCAATGTCACCACCTAGCACCTTTGTTTTCAATCCGTTGTCTCTTTCACCTTTTTATATTCACTTATTAATTCTCTGCAGTCCATTAGCATCTTTACTTCTTTCTCCTTATACCCCAATTATTCAGATGCGGTAGGCACATCACCCAAAGACAGTGCAATACAATCAGTTGCATTCTTCAGTGTCTCCTTGCAGGACCAGGTTAAACACAGCAGAATAGAGTAGAACTGATGACCATTAGGGAAGCTTGTGTGTCCTGTACAATGAGGAAATGATTTTCTGGGTCATGAGGCAGTGTCTGTGGCATTTAGTGTCCATGATAATGGTGCTGTGTTTTTTAATGTGACTGCTGAATAAATGATGGTATGTTTTTGCCTTATACCCCTTCTTGAGTTCCATTTCGCCCTTCTCCGATAACCAGGTGTAATATGCAGCTTGAAGATGGCACCACCATTTCCTTTTGTTTTCCACTGCACCAGTTCCCTTGCCCTACTCTTTCCCTTTGAGTTACACCTTCCAATACCCAACAACTGCTGCTGATCCAGGCACCACAGCCTCAGGAGAAAGTGAGAGGACAGTAAGGTCCAGTTGTTTAAATGTGACACAGCCATCAGTTCAGATACCGATACAGAATATACATTGGAGACTATGCTAGAAATGAGATTAGGCACGAATGAACTGCCATCCAGACCTGGGGTTAAGAATTTTGAATGTGTCAGCTTCTTAAAAGGTAAGGTTACAGATGAGTCTGCTGCAGAGGGTTCGGCTGAAGATCATAACGGGGCAGCAGCATATAGGACACTCTTGATCTTGCACATTGGGCTCCCATAGCCATTTTCAGTTTCCTTTCTGGTCAGACATCGGGTACCATTTGTAGATGAAAAGCCTAAGAACCTAATGCAGTTATCATTCATGTAAAATTGATAGTGAAAATTTCCTATTCATAACATCCAGTCAAAACACTTAAGTCTCCTCTGCTATGTAGAAAGTCAAGGGCAGCACATTCATCAGAACACCACCAGTTGCAAATTCCATTTCAAGCTACACACCGTCCTGACTTGGAACTATATTGCTATTCGTTTTCTATCATTGGGTCAATATCCTTGGACCACCTCCCTAACAACACTGTGGATGCACCAAGTCTTCAAAGACTGCAGTGTTTCAAGGGGGCAGCTGAGCAGCACCACTTTCATGGTGATTAGAGATGGCCATTAAATGCTTTCCTTGCCAGGGACACCCACATGTCCAAAATGAATTTTTAAAATGTGATCCATCACTTATAAAGACAAAGACTTTGTTCAGTAGCCACATTAAAGACAGATAATCCTTTATAATTTCTTTAAAATGTCAAACTGTGAACTCAGAAATCCCTGCTGCAAAAGTGCCTCTGTAACTTCTGGAACTCGGGTAAGTATTCCTATTACATAAATCAGCTCGTGGAAACATCAAGAAAGAACTCTGCTGAAATATTGGAATAGGTATTCTTGTTAACTTTTCTAACCAACATGAGGTAACCTTGCAATCAAAGCGGTCCAGTGAATTTTTTTTTAAACTCATTTACAGCTTAAGCCTTTTTAATCAAGTTTAAAGAGTGGGAGATTTAAAAAGGTTCTCATCATGACACTTAAACAGACCTTATCTAAATTTCAAAAGTGATGATGTGCACCCCATGTATTTGTGATTCCCTTTAGCAGGTTGAGGCCCTTGAGTCAGTCAAAATGCAGTCTGTTTGAACTCAGCACTTAAGTTCAAAAGATCCTGCAGAATTTGGGTATCTTGCTTTTGTGAATAATGACTGAACCCCTTCCCCCACCAGTACAAATTAGGAATGGGGTTGGGACTCCTGGAATCGGGCCTCACCCATTTTTAAATGCCTGCAGCATCTTCCCAGCTCTTTGAAAGTTAAAATCAGGAGCAGTTTTCAAAGACTTTTCTCTAGTGAGGTACTATGGATATTTAGTGCTATTATTAAATTCAAAATTACAACCAGATACTGCAGAAACCAAACATTTCAATCAAGGATTCTTTGCAACATAGTAGACTGTATGCATTTGCCCGAATGCAAATTACTTTGTGTTTCAATTGATAAGTCGCGGAGGAGGTAGAGTTAGCTGCTTAATGCAATTGTAGGTGACAAACTGAATCTACTGTGTAATAATAAGACAGCATGTTAAACAAATCAGCAAATAATTCTGTAAAGATGAGCTTACAGAAAATGTAGAGGTAACACAGAGCAAAGCGGAAGAGCACAGCAGGCCAGGCAGCGTCAGGCAGGAAAGTTGATGTTTCAGGTCGGGATCCTAGAGAAATTTTTTTTTCTCTCTGAAAAAGGGTCCCGACCCAAACCGTCAGCTTTCCTGCTCCTCTGATGCTGCCTGGCCTGCTGTGCTCCTCCAGCTCCATGCTGTGTTATCTCTGACTCCAGCATCGGCAGGTCCTACTAACTCTTACGGAAAATATATACCTGTTCAAAGATTAGTATAGAAATTTGAAGCAACTTAAACTGAAGCTGGAACCGGTGAAATGCCCACATTTAGCAAGGATTTGGCAACAAAACAAGGTGATAATTTAACAGCAGTATTTTGCATTTATTGCAGTTTCATCAACATTCTGTACTCTGGAAATTGCCCATTAACAATTTAAAGCAAGCTTCTGTTTTGTACAGTTGTTGACTCTTTTATCAACTGGAGAAATGTGCATAATTCTTGTTCTTCTGCGCAGCTGAATTTTAGTTCCAGGTAATTTTAAACATCAGCAAATAAATTACTACGAAAAGTATTGATAGGTTTCTCTACTCAACTAAAATGTTCTGCTTTTTACTGATTTGTTTTTAATGCAACCTTTGACTCTAAAGACTTGAAATTAATGCCAAGGGTTAAAACAAACAATAAATCTCTTCAGAGCAAAGTAAAGGGTACAGGACCAATTGAACTGATGTGTCCTATCGTTTACAAAATATTCCTGTGTTTGTACAATAAACTCCACCTCCCTTTGTGTTAAATAAATATGTAAATAGGTCACAAGTTTTCTTTAGCGTCAATTTCCTCGCCCATTCCTATAGTGTGTTTTTATGTAGTTTTTTTGGTTGGAATATTTTGAAATACATAGGCGTGTCATAATTTTATATTAAAATAACATGGTGATAACTATACAATATCTGTGGTAAATGTTCATGTATTATTGCTACTGTAGCACCACTGATGTTCTGGATGTGAGTTTGCTCGCTACCACTGATGTTTGTGGAAGCACAATAATGTTGTGTACCTCCACTCTAATATTCTAGCTCTGATCTATATAATTTCACATTGTGTTCAAAGATTTAGGGCTATTATTTTGGTATAAAGTGGTGTAATTCTCATAGGTCAGTTGTAATCCATGCATTTTCACTATATTGTTTTGCATAGTTCCTTGTTATCGCTCTTGCATCATTCAATTCATTTTATCAAGTGGAGTAGTATATATTGTAAATTTTCAAGATTACTATAGAAACCTAAGGTTAAAGAATAGCTTGTAGTTGCATTAAACCCCATGACAAAAAATTCATCTCTTGAAAATGAAATATTCCCTGCCAATCTGGTTGACAAAATTCACAGGCCTGAAATAAGTGTATCTAGAAAAGCCAGACAGTGTAAATGGAGCAGATACTGGAGATTTGAAACAAAAACAGAAATTGATGGAGAAACTGAGATAATGGGAACTGCAGATGCTGGAGATTCCAAGATAATAAAATGTGAGGCTGGATGAACACAGCAGGCCAAGCAGCATCTCAGGAGCACAAAAGCTGACGTTTCGGGCCTAGACCCTTCATCAGAGCTGTTGAGTGTGAGGACGAGTTCCGCTAGGCGGATGAGAGTGTCGGTGGAGGGGGCCTGGTCGGGCCTGCGGGACCAGAAGAAGCGGAGGGCCTTGAGGCCATCTCCATGCGGAATGCAGGTGTACAGGGACTGGACGTCCATGGTGAATATGAGGTGTTGGGGGCCAGGGAATTGGAAGTCCTGGAGGAGGTGGAGGGCGTGGGTGGTGTCACGGACATAGGTGGGGAGTTCCTGGACCAAAGGGGAGAAAATGGAGTCCAGATAGGTGGAGATGAGTTCGGTGGGGCAGGAGCAGGCTGAGACGATGGGTCGACCAGGGCAGGCAGGTTTGTGGATTTTGGGAAGGAGATAGAAACGGGCCGTGCGGGGTTGGGGAACAATGAGGTTGGAGGCTGTGGGTGGGAGGTCCCCTGAGGTGATGAGGTCATGAATGGTGTTGGAGATGATGGTTTGGTGCTCGGGTGTGGGGTCATGATCGAGGAGGCGGTAGGAGGTGGTGTCGGAGAGTTGGCGTCTGGCCTCGGCGATGTAGAGGTCAGTGCGCCATACTACCACTGCGCCACCCTTGTCTGCGGGTTTGATGGTGAGGTTGGGGTTGGAGCGGAGGGAGCGGAGGGCTGCCCGTTCTGCGGGGGAGAGGTTGGAGTGGGTGAGAGGGGTGGAGAGGTTGAGGCGGTTGATGTCTCGACGGCAGTTGGAGATGAAGAGGTCGAGGGAGGGTAGGAGGCCTGGGGGTGGTGTCCAGGAGGAGGACTTGTGTTGGAAGCGGGTGAAGGGGTCAGTGGAAGGAGGGTTGGGTTCCCGGTTGAAGAAGTAGGCATGCAGGCGAAGACGGCGGAAAAACTGCTCTATGTCCGACCGTGATGGAGAAACTAGCAGGTCTGACACCAGAGATAGTAAGAATTGCATATGCTGGAGTCAGAGATAACACAGTGTGGGGCTGGAGGAACACAGCAGGCCTGGCAGCATGAGAGACACAGGAAAGTTGATGTTTCAGGTCAGGAACCTTCTTCAGAAATGAGGGGGGGGAGAGGGCTCTGAAATAAATAGTGGGGGGGGTGGGCTTGGGTGGGGAAGGTAAGTGGGATGGTGATAGCAAGTAAGTAGTGGTGGGGATTGTCAGTGAGGTGGGAGGAGAGGATAGGTGGGAGAGAAGACAGGGACAGGTCAAGGAGGCGGGAATGAGAGGGAGGGTTGGTCTTGGGATGAAGTCGGGGGTGGGGAGATTTTGAATCTAGTAAAGTCCACATTGAGACTATTGAGTTGTAGACTCCCAAGGCAGAATATGAGGTGCTTCTCCTCCAGCTTCCAGGTGGTGTCATTGTTATTAGGTCTGACACCATCTGTGGGAAGAAAGCAAAATTAACATTTCAAGTCCAGTGACTCTGCATCAGAAAATCTTTTGTTGGCTTGGAGCACATGAGGCACTAGTACAGTTTTTACGTTGGCTCTATGCCAGGGCTTCTGGGCCAAGCCGTTTGAAAAGATTTTAATATTTATGCAACAACATGCCACATAACTGGATATTTGTTCTATTAGATTACATTTACTTATGAAAGAAAGTTGCTCTGTAATAATCATTTCCCACCAATAGGTATTGCTATTCTGCCACAAAAGAAGCAGCATTAGAAAATATTGAACTAGCTAGTTCTTCAATTTCTGAAATTTATATTTAAATATATTACAGGAGTTTAAAATAACCTTAGGTTTGCTTTCCATTCAGATTCTGTCCATTATTTTTGTTGTATGTCATTGATTAGTTTTAGAATTTTAAATTTGACATAATACATGAGTCTGAGCATTGTTCAGTTTATCTGTTTAATCCATTATTGGTGTTGAACAACTAAGCCCAGGTGACCCATTCCCTGTATTATCATTGACTTCATGTACGCAAGTACTAAAAGGTGATAAATACATGACAAAAGATTTTCTAGTCTGTTGTTCCATTTACAAAAGTTTAGTACCACAGAATAAACAATGTATCATTGAATCATCAGCCTTATGCCTCATTGCAGTGTTTGCATGGGTTGTTACTGGCTCACCTTTATATCACACTACAGTGAACTAGCCCGTAGTTCCTAGCTTAATGGAATAGAGGAAGAAGGGATAGGGTAGGCTGAGAGTGGTGGCCTGCAATTCAGTTGCAGCTGATGGTCCGTGGTGTTTCATGAATGGTCAGTTCTTGGCTTTTTATTGATGAATAGTTTGTCCCATTTGGTGCTCTTGTAGTGTCACGCTATAATGGAAGGTGTCCTAATGGCAAAGATAAGACTTCATCTTCTTAAGGACTGTATGAATGTTACTTCAACCAATGCTATCATATAACAATATGTTTGTGACACTTGCATTGGTGAGGACAAAGTCAAGTGGGTTACGCCTCTATGTTGACTCCTTCAAAACCTGATGCAAGACTAGTTTGGCAGCTTCTTTCAGGGCTCTGCCAGCTCAGCCTGGAGGAGTACTACTTTGTAAGGATTGTTGATGGATTAATTAAAGTCCCCCACCCAAAACACATTTTGTTCTCTTGCTTCCTCCAGGTGTTCACCATGCAAGAGTTGAAGCTAGGCAATGGGTGGTGATTAGCAAAGGCTTTTCCTAGTATTGTTTGACCTGAAACTATGAGACTTAATGGGACCTAGTGTTGAATCATTCTTATCTGACGGGACATGTTGTGTTTTCATCTTCAGCAGATCGGTTCGGTTGGCACAACACGACATACCTGATTGTGCAGCATAATTTGAAATGTCACCTGATTAAAATGTTTCTAAATGCAGTTATGTCAGATTTTTGTTGGCTAAGGTGTTTCTGTGAAAATTCTCCTAACTTGGAAATTAATCTTCAGGCACCAGCAAAGGGAATCTTGTGGCGTAGAATGGTTTGGCCTTAGTAAAGTTTTGCCCTGTGTGATTTCTGGATAATTCCCAACATTTCAATGCTTACCACACGTTTTTCACAAAATGATTCCATTTTGAAGCTTTTAAAGTTGTTTTCACAACAAGACCACAGGGTAGTGGGGTATTATGAGAGCTGGAGCCTGTTACAGAGAGTGCATAGTTGTAATAACTTAGTCAGAGCTCTATGGCAACAATCGTGGCCTGAGGGTTTGTGAGCCCAACGTTTCAAATGGTGACCCCACTTGGGGTCTTAACCTCCATCCCAATTCGGAAACCATCTGATAGTTTTATCTGAGATTTTATTTGCTGTGTTTTGTACTGACTGGTGGCTTCCTCGGCTCTTTCAAATTCAGCGAGATATTGTGGAACTGGAATCATGTAGGTCGGTCTGGACAGGTTCATCAATGGAAATTTGTGAACCTATTGGATGTTAGCCACAAGCTACCAGGTTTCTTGAACTTAGTTTCAAAACTTACTACAACAGAATTTAAACTAGTAGCTTCTGGTAGGCTAATTTGTAGCCAGTAAGTTTGTAAATACAATTCTTGCTGTCACCCTGCTTAGCAGCTTACTCATCCAGTCCCATCGCATCCAGGACCTTTTTCCTTAAATTCCCCCACCCCCATCACACCTATTTTCTCAACGAAGGTAGCCATGTATTTGCACGTATTTCCTGTTGAGCTCAGACCTTATCTCTGTTGCAAGCCATTATGCAGCATGGTGATAATTTTTAAAAGAAAAAAACATCTTCAAGTCTCATAACACAACTGTATTTTAAACAGGGCTCTCTGCAGAAGAACAACCAACTAGCATTAGTAGTTGCACCTGCCTGCCCCAAAGCCCAAACCTGCATATTCCTTGAAATTCATTACAGGTCATTTTCATCATATTTTTGGCACATTAAACTTGGCTTCAGAAATTCTCATAAAAGCACCAGTACATATTCAGATTATTCAATTCAACACAACAAGTGTGAACGTCGCCTTTTCAGGATCCTTCAAATTATCAATTGCCATTCAGCTATCTCAGCATTCTCAATAGGAGTTCACTTATCTGCTCTGTGTGGCTTATAGCATTGTGACAATCCCAAGTAAAATTACTGTTTCACTCTAATTGTGCTCACTGTCTTTGCTCAACCTCATGACCACCTTCAACATTATTGACCACTCCATTCTTCTTCACAGCTCCATCTCAATAGGTCATGCACATGGAATTAGAATTAGGTTCATTGTCACGTGTACGTAAGTGACAAGAGAAAAAGAATACCGTGAGAAGCGTACAATGTCGCCAACACATAGCACCATTTTAGGTATAAAGTGCTGAGGTACAGACCTTAGGTGCAAAAATAGGTAAAATAAAGAAAATCATTAGACTACGTTACAGATATACATTGTATATGTTTACAATAGAAATATAAGAAATAAGGCCAAAAAGATAGACGTTACAATTTTTCTATCAGGGCTTCCATGTGGTCTGACTGGCCTCTGGGCCTCTGGCTATCCCCACTTTGCTCTGGTCCTGCCGGCTGCCATTCCCACTCTGCTCCAGGCCGTTGGCTGCAGGCCGCCCCTACTCCACTCCAGGCCGCTGACAACCATCCCCACTTCATTCAGGGCCCTCTGATCATTCCAATCCAGATCCACTTGCCATGTCCACCCCTCTGCAGGCTACTGGCCGCCCCACACTGATCCAGGCCTTTGGCGGAAGAGGAAAAGAAACACGAGAGAGAAAGAAAAAGAAATGGAATGGATGGAGCAGATGGGCTCCACTGTAGTGTCCTACCCTGCCACCATCTTGTTTAATAACTAAGGACTACTCATTCATTGTTTTGTTGCAACCTGACTACGACATGGTAGTATGTCTGTATGGATTTTAGTAAAGAATTTGGCAACGTCCCACATGGCAGACTGGTCAAAAAAAGTAAAAGCCTACGGGATACAGTGTAATGTGTCAAATTGAATCCAAAGTTGGCTTTGTAACAGGAAACAAAGAGTAATTAGTCATGAGAAATGCAGAGTTACAGGGATTGGGTATGGGCATGGGTCCGAGTGGGATTTTCTTGGAGGGTCAGTGTGGACCTGATGACCAAACAGCCTGCTTCCACATGATAGTGATTCTAATTCTAGTTTTTCTTTCAATTCCATTTTTGTTTCTGATCTTTCTCTTCCACATCTAGTTTCCTTCTGTCCTAATGCCCCAGCAGTTTTAATCGCACATTGAACATGAGGAATTGGTGAACTGGACAGTTACAACGTTTAAAAGACATTCAGATACGTACATGAACAGGAAAGGTTTGGAGGGATATGGGCCAGGACCAGGTAGGTGGGACTGGTTTAGTTCGGGATTATGGTAGACATAGACTGGCTGGACCGAAGTGCCTATTTCTGAGCTGTATGAGTATGAATCTATGACCAAGTTCAGAAGGTTAAATAAATTCTTACTTCACTCCTGATGTTAGTATATCAGAGTTTGAATGTTTAGTAGATGTAGTTTTTCCAATGCAGTATGCACTTAATTTTGTGTGATGAAATAAACAAGCCAAATTTATTCAGATAGCAAATAAGGTGCTTGTTTTTAATGATTTTGTAAAAAAAAAACTTTGCCTTTTAAACATGTTTATGCTTTTAAACAAAAACCTGTCCTGAATGCCGTGACTTATGCACACACTGGCATGCAAGAAAAGCAAACAAGTTACAGAGTCAGGGGCAGCTAAAATTGGAAAATAGCTAAGTCCTTATATAAAAAAAATTGTTCCTTTAGTCATCTGGAATTTCAGTGGCTCTGTGACGAATGTAAGTTGGCTATCCTTCCAGTGCTGTAGTTGTGCTATGACACTTGAAATTTTCTTTTTATCAAATTCTGTTTACTGTGATATATTGTAACCTGTACCAGGGATAGTGTTTGAGTTGACAAGACGATTGTGAGAGAGAGAGAGAGAGAGAGAGAGAGAGCTGCTGTTCTATTATTCCACTTTGTAGGCCTTCTTGACATCATTGACATCTGTAACAAACACAGACAAGCTGAAAATTTTAGTTCTTCGCATGTGGGGTTCTGATCGCGCAAGAGCTGGCTATTGACCCATAATAGAGCGAATCCATATTAACAACGGAGTTTTAATAAAGCTGTCGATGCTATTGAAGGAGATGTCATTTCCCTTTCTGCATATTGGTGACCTTTCTGCAGATGACCTTTCTGCTGGCATTTCCTGATGAAAGAGTTTAAATGATCTTGACGCAAATCAATTCTTAAGCAACGTTGTTTAGGCAACCATTACATAATTTCCAATGGAGAATAACCAGCTTGCCAATCAGGTGATTTCTGCAGCCAATTTAAAACAGTGTTTCGGTTTATTTAAGATGTTTTCATTCAAACTAGAAAATTGAATGAATTAAAGATTACTAATCGATAAACAGCAACTTCTTATTAACCAGCAGCTGTGGACCACAAGTGTGCCAGTTGATCAAATATTCTGGTTAGCAACTGCAGCCTCACAGCACCAGGGACCCAGGTTCGATTCCAGCCTCGGGCAACTGTCTGTGTGGAGTTTGCACATTCTCCCTGTGTCTGCGTGGGTTTTCTCTGGGTGCACCGGTTTCCTCCCACAGTCCAAAGATGTGTAGGCTAGGTGGATTGGCCATGCTAACTTGCCCATAGTGTTCAGGGGTGTGTGGATTATAGGGCATGAGTCTGGGTGGGATGCTCCAAGAGGCAGTGTGGACTTGTTGGGCCAAAGGGCCTCTTTCCACACTGTAGGGAATCTAATCTAAACAATGTAAAAATAAGTAATAGAAATGTAATGCAGGGAGTATACACATCAGTGTTATACTTTATTTACTGCATAAATCACTTAATAATGTAATTTTTCCTTAAATAAAACTCCGCGGCAGGAAGTCTTCTCACTCACCCTCAACTGATTACTTGGACATCGTGATAATACCATAAACTTCTGGCATTTGAGGTACATAATTTTTGCCAGTTTTTCAAGAGTGCCTGTTCATAACATGCTGATTAAAACAAAGTTTTCTGTATTACAACTTCATGACATACTCCTCAATATCACTGTCCTTCTCTGAGGTAACCGTAACACTTTTCTCAAGCTGAACCTTCATGGTGCACAACTCCATTTTGATTGTGAATTTTTTTTCACTCTCATGAACTCCGTTTCCAAGGATGTTGCCTTTCAGCTTTAGAGTACAGTGTTGTATCTGACCACTTTTATATCTGAAAACCCTCACAACCATATTTATGTTTGTGTAGAGATTGACATTTCCTATATATTTTTCTTACTGCGTTCCTGGCTCCTTCAGGAACTGGAAATTGTTTGACTATAGCCGCACACAAGCACGCACATCACTACCGGCACTGCTGTCCTTATCCAGTTGTTTTGGCTATATTACTACTTTAGTTCAAAGTTGCCATTCTTTAAAATCCAGCATTTCACCTTATTTTGCATGTCCTTTTGGGCAACAATCTGAAATAAAGTTATATTTATTTCCCCAATATGTCTATGTTATCAGTCTTTTAACCATATTTCCCTTCATGTTTCCTTTCCTTCTTTCTACTATCTTTTTCTTGTTTTAACCCCTTCATTCTTTCTCATGTTTTTTCCACCTAAATAAATCTTGTAAAAGGTCTTGGTCGTCTTGTTTTTTTTAATTATTTCTTCTGCTTCTGGTTTGTCACTAATATACAACAAAGTTCTGGAAACTCAGTAACTTCACAATATCTGGTGTTGGAGGAGGGAAGTGGGGTTGGCAGTGAACATTACAAGCCCAACATGACTGTTCTTTGAAGCTGAAATGGGAGGTGGAAAAGTGATTGGATTTTTTTCTATTTGTGGGATGTGGGTGTTCCTGGCTGGCCAGCATTTATTGCCTGTCCCTAAGTTGCCCTTGAGGAGGTGGTGGTAAGCTGCCTTCCTGAACCACTGCAGTCCACTTCCTCTGGGTTGACCCACAGTGCCCTTAGGGAGAGATTCCAGTATTTTGACCCAGTGACAGTGAAGGAACAGCAATATATTTTCATGTTAGGATCGTGAGTGGCTTGGAGAGGAGCTTAAGGGTTGTGGTGCCCCCATGTATCTGCTGCCCTTGTCCTTCCAGTTGGAAATCATCATGGGTTTGGAAGATGCTGTCTGAGGACTTTTGGTGAATTTCTGCAGTGCATCTTGTAGATAGTACACACTGCTGTTACTGAGTGTTAATGGTGGAGGGAGTGATGCATTGGAATATCATTGCCAATCAAGCAGGCTGCTTTGTCCTGGAATGTTTTAAGCTTCTTAAGCTTTGTTGGGGCTGCACTCATCTAGGTAAGTATTCCATCACGTTCCTGATTTGTGCCTTGTAGATGGTGGACAGGCTTTGAGGAGTCAGGAGGTGACTTACTCGCCGCAGCATTCTTAGCCTCTAATCTGCTCTTGTAGCCGCTGTGTTAAAGTGGTGAGTCCAGTTGTGTTTCTGGTCATTGATAACCCCCAGGATGTTAATAGTAGGGGATTGTGATGGTAACACCATTGTTTGGGTAGGGACAGTGGTTAGATTGTCTCTTATTAGTAATAGTCACAGCCTGGCATGAATGTTACTTACCACTTGTTAGCCCGCATCTGGATATTGTCCAGATCTTGTTGCATTTGAACACAGACTGCTTCAGTATCTGAGGAGTTGCGAAAGGTGCTTAACATTGTGCAATCATCAACAAACATCCCTATTTCTGACCTTACGATGGAGGGAAGGTCATTGATGAAGCAGTTGAAAATGTTTGGGCCGAGGCCACTACCCTGAGGAACTCCTGCAGAGATGTCCTGGAGCTGAGGTGATTGACCTCCAACAACCATGACTAACTTCCCATATATCAAGTATGACTCCAACCACGGGAGAGTTTGCCTCCTGATACCCATTGATTCCAGTTTTGCTAGAGTTCCTTGACGTCACACTTAATTGAATGCAGCCTTGATATCGAGGGTTGTCACTGTCTCCTCACCTCTGGAATTCAGCCATTTTGTCTATGTTTGAACCAAGGCTGTAATGAGGCCGGGAGCTGACTGACCCTGGTGGAACCCAAACTAAGCGTCACTGGGCAGGTTATTTCTGAGCAGATGCTGCTTGATAGCACTGTTGATGGCACTTTCCATCACTATACCAATGCCGTTTATGGTGTTGAGAAAGAAGGAAGGGCAAGGGAATAAATAGGAAGGTCAAGGCAATGTTACAGGATGTGGTGAGTTGAAACATGCCATAGAACAAAAGTCCAGGGGAGTGTTGATAGTTTTTGACAAGAGACAATGCATAAATCCAGATGTTGGTAGCAGTATCTTGGTGAGTTTCCTCTGGGGGCTCCGGTTTCCTCCCACAGTCCAAAGATGCAGCAGCTAGGTGGATTGGCCATGCTAAATTGCCCATTGTGTTCAGGCATTTGGAGATTAGATGGGTTATAGGGAATGGGTTGGTGTGGACTTGGTAGGCTGGAAAGCCTGTTTTCCACACTGCAGGGATTCTATGACAAATAAATATGGGCAGCCTAACCCAAAAAAAAACATGAACCAAGATACAAGAATTGGTGAGAATAAAAGGGTATCTTGTAATGGAATACAGAGTTCATGGTCTGAAATTAATGATCTCCATGCTGATCTCCAGAGGCTGTATTGTGGCCACTATAAAGTATCTAAATAGAAAATGAAGTGTTGTGCCTCCAGCTTGCATCAGGCTTCATTGGAACACTACAACAGACCTAGTTCAGAAATGTTAACATGTTATTTGCTGGTTGATGTCACCTTTTTATTTGATAAAGCTGGCTTTACCTAGGCACTGTCCAATTCAATTGTTACACTCTGTCCTGAGAATAAAAATCGTGGATTTTGCTCAAATCTCATAATTTGCATCAAGCCTAGATGGTCAAATTATCCAAGCTAAGGACTCTGGCAAAAAGATTTTTTTAAAGGAGGAATCTTTAAAACAAGAACAGAATAGTCATCTAATTGTAAGCAGATTTTATCCAATGTAGAATTAATATTTTGCAACAATTTTAAACTGATTCTGATTTCGGCATGCACCATAGTTTAGCTGCATGCTCCATAGTTTAGCTCAGTTGGATGAATAGCTGGTTTGTAATGCAGAGTGATACCAACAGTATTGGTTCAATTCCTGCATCAGTCGAGGTTACCTGAATGATTCTGCTGCTCAACCTTTGAGGGCAGCACGATGGTTAGCATTGCTGCCTCTCAGTGCCAGGAACCTGGGTTCAATTCTAGTCTTGGGCAACTGTCCGCATGAAGTTTGCACATTCTCCCAGTGTTTGCAGGGAGAATTCCTCCGGGTGCTCTAGTTTCTTACCGCAGTCCAAAGATGTGCAGGTTAGGTGGATTGGCCATGTTAAATTGTCCCATCTTGTCCAGGGATGTGTAGGTTAGGTGGGTTAGAAATGGAAAATGTAGGGGAATAGGCTAGGTGGGATGCTGTTCAGAGGGGCGGTGTGGACTTGTTGGGCTGAGTGGCCTGTTTCCACACTGTAGGGATTCTATGTCTATGTCTAAATGATCAGTGGAGTTTAAAGCATTTTAAGTTCAGCTCTTATCATTTTAAAAGTAATTTTTATTGCTCAATCATATGAGAACTGCAATAAAAGCGAGTATTATTTATTTAAACTGCAAGGAATGGGAATCATTCAGAAAATCCAGGGATAATCTAGAGAAATTATCTCTGTACTTAACTGGTTCTCCCCTGTTTTTTGTTGTGAACCATGGAGTCTTAGAGACGCAAAAGAGGCCCTTCAGCCCATTGAATATGTGTTGACTTACCTGAATGAATCCCACTTTTCAGCACAGATCCAAAGCCGTGAATGTTCTAACATTTCAAGTGCTCGTCATGTACTTTTTAAAGGCTAAGGTTTCCCACCTCTACTTTCCTCCAGGCAATGCATCCCAGCTTTCCACTGCCCTCCCAGTGAGAAAACCTTTTCCTCAATTCCCCTCAAAATCTCCTGCCTTTTACCTTAAAATTATACCTCCTGGTTTGTACCCTTCAACTAAGGGAAACATCTACTTCCTATCCACCCTGACTGGTGCCCCTCATAATCTTATGCGCCTCAATCAAGTTTCCCCTCTCTGACTTCATTGCTCCAAAGAAAACCATCAACCCTATCTCGCCTTTCTTCATAGTTAAAGTGCGCAATCCCAGGCAATATCCTTGTGAATTTCCTCTGCACCCTCTCCAGTGCGATCACATTCTTCCTCTAATGTGCGAACTGGAACTCCAAACCTTAATGTCAGCTGTGGTCTAACCAAGGCTTTGTACATTTCCAGTAGGCGCTCCCTGTTCTTGTAGTGTGTGCCATGATTATTAAAGGCAGGTGTGCCATATGCCTTCTTAATACCCTATTGACCTGTTCTGTCATCTTCAGGTATCTGTGGATATAGACCCAAGATTACCAGCCCTGTTCCTCTAAGCTTCCAAGTCTCCTGTTATGCCTTCCAAAGTGTAACACCTCACATTTAAAGGGTTAATTTCAACTTTGCCACTGAACTGCCCATCTAACCAACCTGTCTATATGTTCATGTAACCTAAAACCTTCTGGCTCATGATTAACCACCCAGGTCAGTCTTTGTCTTCTGCAAAGTCACTTATCAGACCCCCCACATTCTCATCAGTATCATTTAAATATATCATGATCACTCGGGGACCTGAGACTGTTCCTTGTATGCCATTGGACACTGGACTTCAGTCACACAAACAGCCTTTTGCTACCACCATCTGTCTCCTATGGCTAAACCAATTTTGGACCCATCTTGCCAAGTTACCCTTGTTCATACAGATGATATTGTATAATGCTTCTGTAAGACTTGCAGTGCTGAGCATTCTTATGCTTTGGTTATTGAGCGGAAACTTGTTGGAGGATTTTTAAATAATTATTTTGCTCTTTTGCCACCAGTGTTGGGGGTTGCTGTTAAGCAAACTGATAATGGGGAGGATTGATAAAACGTGTGCCTCTACAGATTATTTTGTGATGTGTTTATTTTCCATTTTGAGCCTACAACCCCCATTTCTTACCTGGAGAATTCAAATATTCAATATGGTGAATCAGAAAAGGTTCATGTATGAATTTTTGCTATTTTTGTAGGTTAACATCTCAACTTAATTTTGCACAAAGCAGATAAACTGTTCAGTGTGAAGTACTCCACATAACAGTATTTAACTGAGTTTCAAAGTTTCATTCGACAAAACCCTACTCTTACTTCAACCTGCAACTACAGAGGGTGGATGGTTTAATTCTTAGATCTTGAAACTTGGAATGTACTCTAATCTGAGAATGTGTTTGGGAGGGAAGTATAAATTACAGAGGCCAGTGCAATCATTTTAGGCAGAAACAAAAAGAGGAAAAAAAATGGGCAGCATGGTGGCTCAGTGGTTAGCGCTGTTGCCCCAAAGTGCCAGGGACCTGGGTTCAATTCCAGCCTCAGGTGACTGCCTGTGTAGAGTTTTCATGTGCTCCCCGTGTATACATGGGTTTCCGCCAGGTGCTCCGCCTTCCTCCCACAGCCAAGAGATGTGCAGGTTAGGTGGATTGGCTATGCTAAATTGCCCACAGTGTCCAGGGTGGTGGAGACTGGGTGGATTAGTCATGGGAAATGCAGGGTTACAGGAATAGCGGAGGGTGCTGGGTCTGGATGGGATGCTCTTTGGAGGGTTGGAGTGGATTTGGTGGGCCGAATGGCCTGCTTCCACTGTAGGGATTTGATTCTGTTCTATCCCATGTGCATTTCCATTCTGTATCAGTTTCCCATGTGGTCCTTGTCAAAGACTTTGCTGAAATCCGAAAAAACTACATTGACTTTGTGCATGAATCCCAAAAAAAATTGAGAACTCACACTTCCTAAGCTTCAAAATAATTTGCAGATTTACAACAAAACTCTTCTAATCTCTAAGCTGCACCAACTAATCTTTTCTGCTGAGTTTTTTTTCCCTAAATTTTCCAGTAGTCTTGTAAGGAGTGAAAACTAAACTTGCTTGAGACCCAATCAAGTCTCCTTGAAGATGCCCTAACAGCTTTCGGTCTTGGTACTTACTAATGAAAAATCAATCCTTGGTTATTTTGAAAGGGAAACAAGCTTTCAATGTTTATTTTACATCTCCAAATTACAGAATAAATATCTAAATATGTAACTATATATACATAAATATACGAATAACCCCTATAGGTTTGTCTTCACTGCTCTCAGACTTGTACTGAATTAGGGAAGGTGATAGCCTAGTTGTATTATCACTGGACTGTTAATCCAATAGACCCAGATAATGTTCTGGGGACCTGGGTTCAAATCCTGCCATCGCAGATGGTGGAATTTGAATTCAATAAATATCTGGAATTAACAGTCTAATGATGACCATTGTTGATTGTCGGAAAAATCCATCTGGTTCACCAATTTCCTTTAGGGAAGGAATCTGCCATCCTTACCTGGTCTGGCCTACATGTGACACCAGATCCACAGCAATATGGTTGACTCTTAACTGCCCTCTGGGCAGTTAGGGATGTGCAATAAATGCCGCCTAGCCAAGGATGCCCTCATCCAGTGAATGAATGAAGAAACAATAATATTCCAGAAGATTTCTTAGACCTTGATGTTCTTTTTTCAAAAGAAAACCTTCGTGAAAGAAAGAGGTTTCATATATATACTCGTCATTCGCGATGGTGGTGGCCAGCACACTAATGTATAGAAAAACTAGCATTACAGTTTCCAGTATTTATCCAATTAATTTCATTCCATTTGAAAAAAGTAGTGAGAGTCATTAGACATACCAAAGATTGTGTGCTGTAACAACATCACCTTTGATCCATAGACCTCTGTTCCAGGACTAACTGTTCTCCTATCCAACCTGTTCTGGTACAGCTATAATTCTGGCATCTACCCAACAATGTGAAAATTTGCACAGAGAAACTCTGCCCAAAATGGGGTAAATCAAATTTGACCAATTATCACCCTATTTGCCTGTTCTCAACATCAGCAAAATGATGAAAGAAATCATCTATAAGCAGCATTTATGGAATAATACCTATTGTGTGATGCAGAGTTTGTATTCCGACAGGACTGCTCCCTTCTGATCTCATTACAGACATGGTTCAAGGTCCAGCAGAAGAACTGAAACTGGACGTGAAGTGAGAATGACTAAACTGGCTATCAAGGCAACATTTTGGCCAAGTGTGGCATAAAGGAGCACTACAAAGTGGAAATCAGGAAAACTCTCCAATAATTGGAGTTATTCCTATCTCAAAGAATGATGGTTTTAGTGGAGATTAATCATCTCGGCCCAAGGACATCAGTGCAGGAGTTCCTCAGAGTAGTGCCTTAGGCCCAAACACCTTCAGTTATTGTATCAGTGCCCAGTCCCACTAGAATAATCTCAAAACTGGGAATGCCCACTGATAATTGCAATGTTCACTGCCATTGTTGTCTCCTCAGATTCTGAAGCAGTCTGTGTCCATGTGTGGCAATACCTGGATGACTTTTTAGATTTTATTTGGTTTGATTTGATTTAATATTGTCATATGTGCCTAAGTGCAGTGAAAAGTTTTGTCATGTGTACAGTACATGCAGATCATACTGTACAAAGGTCATTACGGTAATAGAACAGAGCAAGGAATACAATGTAACAGCTGCAGAGAAGGTGCACAAAGAATGAGATCAACATTAAATTTAAAATTTGAGATGTCCATTCAGAAGCCTAATATTGGCGGGGAAGAAGCTGTTCTTGAATCTGTTGTGATGTGGGTTTAAGCTTTTGTGTCTTCTGCCCAACTGAAGAGGTTAAAAGAGATTATAGCCAGGGTGGGATGGGTTTTGATTACGTTAGCTGCCTTCCCAAGGCAGCAAGAAGTATAGATGGACTCATTGGATGGAAGCTTAGCTTGCGTGATAGACTGGGCTGTGTTCATAACTCTCTGTAGTTTCTTATAGTCTTGGGTAGAGCACCTACTGTACCAAGCTGTGATACATCTGGATAGAATGCTTTCTATGATAGTCGGAACTGCAGATGCTGGAGAATCTGAGATAACCAGGTGTGGCGCTGGATGAACACAGCAGGCCAAGCAGCATCAGAGGAGCAGGAAGGCTGCGTTTCGGGCCTAGACACTCCTTCAGAAATGGGGGAGGGGAAGGGGATTCTGAACTAAATAGAGAGGGAGGGGGAAGTGGATAGAAGATGGACAGAGGAGAAGATAGGTGGAGAGGAGACACACAGCTCAAAGAGGCGGGGATGGAGCCAGTAAAGGTGACTGTAGGTGGGGAGGTAGGGAGGAGATAGGTCAGTCCAGGGAGGATGGACATGTCAAGGGGGTGGGATGAAGTTAGTAGGTAGGAGATGGGGGTGGAGCTTGAGGTGGGAGGAGGGGTTAGGTGGGAGGAAGAACAGGTTAGGGAGGCGGGGACAAGCTGGGCTTGTTTTAGGATGCGGGGTGGGGGCAGGGGAGAT
The DNA here is from genome assembly GCF_030684315.1 of Stegostoma tigrinum. Lineage (NCBI taxonomy): Eukaryota > Metazoa > Chordata > Chondrichthyes > Orectolobiformes > Stegostomatidae > Stegostoma > Stegostoma tigrinum. The sequence goes on from NC_081355.1 coordinate 59,692,523, forward strand.
TTTGAAGCTTGTGAAGTCCACATTGATACCATTGGGCTGCAGGGTTCCCAAGCGGAATATGAGTTGCTGTTTCTGCAACCTTCGGATGGCATCGTTGTGGCACTGCAGGAGACCTAGGATGAACATGTCGTCTGAGGAATGGGAGGGAGAGTTGAAATGGTTCGCGACTGGTGTTCTGCAAAGCGGTCCCCAAGCCTCAGGTTCGCACTAAACAACTGCACCTCCCAATCACGAACCATTTCAAGTCCTCCTCCCATTCCTCAGATGACATGTTCATTCTGGGCCTCCTGCAGTGCAACAGTGATGCTACCCGAAGGTTGCAGGAACAGCACCTCATATTCCGCTTGGGAACCCTGCAGCCCAATGGTATCAATGTGGACTTCACAAGTTTCAAAATCTCCCCTCCCCCCACCGCATCCCAAAACCGGCCGAGCTTGTCCCTATCCCCATCCCCCACCCGCATCTCCTATCGACTAGCCTCATGCCGCCCCCTTGACCTGTCCATCCTCCCTGAACTGACCTATCTCCTCCCTAACTCCGCACGTACGCTCACCTTTACTGGTTCCATCCCTGCCTCTTTGACCTGTCTGTCTCCTCGCCACCTATCTTCTCCTCTATCCATCCTCTATCTGCCTCCCCATCTCTCCCTATTTATTTCAGAACCCCCTTCCCCTCCCCCCCCCAACCCCTCCTGAAGAAGGGTCTAGGCCTGAAATGTCAGCCTTCCTGCTCGTCTGATGTTGCTTGGCCTGCTGTGTTCATCCAGCTCCACACCTTGTTATCTCAGAATGCTTTCTATGTTGCATCTGTAAAAAAATCGGCAAAAGTTTTTATGGACATAACAAATCCTAGTCTTGGACTGATAAGTTGCAAATAACAGTGCATTCCATAAGTGCCGGTTTATGAAATGAGGGAATCTAATCATTCATTACTTGACATTAATGAGCAATAACTATTGACCTAGCTGGTGATGCTCACAAACTATAAAAGCAGTGATATAAATTGAATTGTATTAAATTTCCAAGTGTAGGTAGTTGCTTCTTCTGAATGATGAAATCAGGAAAATGTATGCTTTGAAAGATGAATAGTTCTTTGTTTGCCGAAAGATGCTTACAGTCTATTGACAAAGGAACATAACATTTCATGGGAGAGAAAGGTTTATTTTCTCCTTTTAATATGTATAATTGAGCATCGGATAATGTGGTTTAGTCTGATAGTTGACAAATCATACTACTAGGAAAAACAAAGACGTTTTAATAGATTGAAACCCACATGGAATTAGTGTGAAAAGGGGCACATTGTCCCACAGAATGAGGAGAGATTGGCTTATTTACTCAGTTCCTCACACAAGGTCATCACTTTCAACACATCAACATAGCTGCAATTCTGCAACTATTAGTGGCTGAAACAAAAACAACACTGGTGGTATGCAGGAATTCTGCTTGCTGTCACTGTCAGCTCAGCCCTGTGATAAAAGGAGATGCAAGTGGTCAGGTGGAGGGGAATTAAAATAAATGTTGAAATCTTCCCTGATCACTAGACGTGTTGCTAAGTGAGCAGCAGAGCCACGCAAATCAGGAAGGTTTGATCCCTGATCTAAAGCAGGCTACCTGTGATCAGCAGAAATAACTTTTTATACTCTTGAATACCGAGCAGAATATTTCACTGTTGAGACATAGCTATAAAAGGCTGTTTGATGACATGCAAGAAGTCAAATAGTATTTATCGAACCATACTCCAGCAAAATGTCAGTAATTTTAGAGAGAACCTTTGTGAAATGAAAGCAAAATATGACTAGAAATATGAGGGCAGGTAATGGCCTAGTGGTATTATTGAAGACATAATAATCCAGAGACCTAGGTAATGTTCTGGGGACCCGGGTTCAAATCCCACCATGGCAGATGGTGGAATTTGAATTCAATAAATATTTAGAATTAAGAGTTTAATGATGACCATGAATCCATTGTTGGGAAACCCATCTGATTCACTAATGTCCCTTAGGGAAGAAAACTGCTGCCCTTACCTGTTCTGGTGCATATGTGACGCAGACCCACAGCCATGTGGTTGACTCGTAACTACCCTCTGGGCAATTAGGGATGGGGAATAAATGCTGGCCTAGTTAATGATGCTCTCTCCCTATGATTGACTAAAGCATGCTTTCCTGCAAGAGACTTCAAATTTGCAAATAAACCTTACTAGCTGCTACTTTGTAGCTCATTGTTTATTTGTAAATTTTTTTGGAACATAGCATAGCAGAATGTTTAATTAAGATAACACTTTGGAATGTGCCTATTTAGAACTTGTAACCTGTTGGATATTCTTTTGCTTCGTTAGCCATCTTGTCCAGTTGCAACTCCTTGCTTTATACTTCTCTGGTGTTCAATGGTGATCACATTTGCATTCATCCACAGATTGATGATAGGATCATTTTACAATATAAAGTCACCAAGAGCCTTCGGGGTTTATCTGGACACATCACTGGAATAATAATCCCGAGGGCAGGCTAATGCTCTGGACACATGAGTTCAAACCTCACCATGGCAATTAGTGAAATTTCAATTCAATTAATAAAATCTGGAAATGAAATTAGTAACAATGACCATGGAAATATCATCAATTGTTATAAAAGCTCATCGGATCACTAATGATGTTTAGGGAGGGAAATCAACCATCTTTATCCCGACTAGCTGTCAGACAGAAAGCAATGTGGTTGACTCTTAGCTGACCTCTGAAATGGCCAGACAACTCAGATGAAGGACAATCACAGCTGGGTAACAAATGCCAACCTTGCTAATGATACCCACATCCCAGGAAACAAACTATTTCTAAAATCTGCGACTTGTGAATAGACCAAGCAAATTAGCTTGAAGAAACATTACTGAGCTGTACGGAGTCTCAATCGGGAAATGCAAATTAGAGAACTTAATGCCAAACTATGTACACAGTGTGAAAACCTGGCCAAATGTCATATTCTCTTTTTAATTAAAATAATGAATGCTGTATAGTGGATTATGACACAAATTTGCATTTTCAAACTAACCTCCTTCTGTGTAAAGATATCATTAGTCCAGCTATTGAGTAGGGGATAATAGGGTTTATTTGGGTGCAGGGAGGACTTTTTTTGTTGACAGGAAATGGATAACAGAGATAAATGGGTCATTTTCAAATTGCCAGGGTTAACTAGTGAAGAACTATAAGGATTAGCGATGGGGCTCAAGTTGCTTGCACCTATATGAATGACTTATGCAGAGTCTGAAAATAATGCACAGTTTCTTTTGTTTCTCATTTGGGGTGGCATGGTGGCTCAGTGGTTAGCACTGCAGCCTCACAGCGCCAGGGACCCAGGTTCGATTCCAGCCTCGGACAACTGTCTGTGCGGAGTTTGCACATTCTCCCCACATCTGTGTGGGTTTCCTCAGGGTGCTCCAGTTTCTTCCCACACTCCAAAAGATCTGCAGGTTCGGTGGATTGGCAATGCTCAATTGCCCGTAGTGTTCAGGGGTGTGTGGGTTATAGGGGGATGGGTCTGGGTGGGATGCTACAAGAGACAGTTGGGCCGAAGGGCCTGTTTCCACACTGTAGAAAATCTAATCATTCATGAAATGTGAGCATCTACTGTTGTCGTCAGTGAGGTAGTTAATGGCTGCAGTCCACAGTGCTGCTAGCAAGCGGCTTGCTTGTTTATGATCCTGACAGTGAAAGAACAGTGATATGTTTCCAAGTCGGATTGGAGTCAACTTGCAGTTGGTGGTTTTCCCATGCGATCTGCTGCTGTTGTCCTTTTAACTGGTGAAAGCTGCAGAATTTTAAAATGCCAATGACAGAAAGCTAGACTGGAATATAAGCCGTAAGCAGGACGCAGAGAGACATGCACAGGTTAAGTGAAAGGAGAACAAGATAGTAGATGGAACATAATGTGGGCAAGTGTGGTTTATATGCCTTGATGGTAAGAATAGAAAAGCAAAATACTTTCTAAACAATGTGAAACTACTTCATGTCAAAGATCAGAGTGTTTGGATGCAACTTGAACTAGACATACAAAGTTAGCATTAAGTTATAGAAGTTAATTCAGAAGGCAAATGGCACATTGGCTTTTATTTCAAGGAATCATGAATATAATTAAACAAAAAAACTTTTCTACAATTGTATTGGTCTTTGGCAAAATCACACCTGGAATTCTCTGTGCTGTTTTGATGTCTATAAATAAGAAAGGATGCACTTGCATAGGAGGTGCTACAGCGAAGATTCGCTGGATTGGTTTCTGAGATGAGGAAATTAGACTATGATGAGTGTCTAATGAATTGGGACTGAACACTCTGAATTCTACAAGAGTGAGAGGTGAGCTCATTGCAGTATACAAGATTCCAGAGAGCTTCAACATACCAAACGCACAGATTTTTCCCCTGGCTGGGCAATCTAGAACACAGGAACATAGATTCAGGCTAAGGAGTCAGTTATTTAGAGCTGAGATGCAAAATTGATTCGCTATGGGGTTGGGAATCTTTGGAATTGTCCGCATTGGAAGCTGGTGGATTAAGTATAATCATGGCTAGGGTAGACAGATTGTTAATTTCTTAGAAAATCAACTGGATGCCAAGAGAGTGTGGGAAAGTGAAGATCAGCTATGATCAATTGAATTGAAAAAACAAGCTTGGGAGGCCATATGGTCTACTGATGCTATTATTTATGTTCCCTTGATCTTCTGCGTCAAGAAGAATACTTCTAATTTTGCCAACATGTGCTCATGACTGAAGTTCTTGATCCCTGGTATTGTGCTGGTAAACCTCCTTTGAATCTTTCCTAAGTTTTTTTCATGTCTTTCCAAGTGTGGTGCTCAGAATTTCCCACATCAGCTGAGGGCTAACCACTGTTGTGTAAAGCTCTAACAAAATCTCTACTTCTATATTTTTATTCTTCTGTTGGTAAACTCAAGTAATCCGATATTCTTTTGCAGCTACTTTATCATTTTTTCCTCCCACCTTTTAAGAAATTGTATGCGTGGATACGAAGATGTCTCTGCTCATCTATACTTTTCAGAACAGTGTCATTAATAGAATATTGTCTTGCCGTTTAAATCCTCCAAAAATGCATCGTTTCACTCTTCTACATTGAACTCAAGTTCCTATCCTCCTTCCCATTTCACCATCTGTTACAAGTCACCTTGAAAGCTAAAATTATCCTCATCACTACTAGCTTGTCAAGTTTGGTATCAGTGAAAACTTTATAGTATTGTTCCCTACAGAAGCCTAGATCATTGATTTTTTAAAAAAAGTGAAAATAGTAATGGATCCATAACTGATCCTTAGACAATACCAGGTAAATCATCAAAGCTGGAAAAGGCATCTCTCCATATGAACCTTTGCTTTCTCTCGATGTTGTATCAATATTGCCAATTGTCCCTTACTAAGTGGACTTGCATTTTTGAAATAAGCCTTCTGTATAACACTTGAACACTGTAGAAAAATTACATATTAATCCATTTACTACCTTTATTAAACCTTTCGGTTACTTCATCAAAAAATTCATTCAGTTTAGACACTTCTATATCCTCAGAGATAACCCTCGTTTTTTCAAAATCTCCCCAACCCCAGCCTCACCCCATGTCCAACCCTCCCTCTCATCCCCACCCCCTTGACCTGACACTACCTGTCCATATTTTTCCCCACCTATCTGCCTCATCCTTCCCACTGACCAACCCCCATTACGCCTACCTGCATCCTCCTATCACCATCCCAACTACCTTTCCCCAGCCCCACCTCTCTCCTCCCTCTATTTATTCCCCAGCTCCCTTCCTCCTCCCCAGTCCTGATGAAGGGTCCAGGCCTGAAACATTGACTTTTCTGCTCTTCTGATGCTGTCTGACCTGCTGGGTTCCTCCAGCTCCACACGGTATTGACTATTTTATATCCTTCCTGTGCAAAAGTCTACACAATACAGCAACTACAGCCAAAGAAGTTGAGCAACGTATTCAAATTTTCTGTTATAATCTATCCTTCTAGAAGCAAAGATAATGACTTTTTTAGATCCTTATCCATGTGCACTGTTACCATTTAACAGCTGGTTGCATTGCCCCTCTGGCATAGTTTTCATTTCCAGAGATTTCTTGAAGATTTATTGGTTATCTTGGGATCCTTCATTTTATCATCTTTAACTTTTGCCAGGAATTCCTTCTTTTCCTCTTCTGACCATTAGACATTGCCGTTACAAGTGCGTTTTCCTCAGCCTTACTAGTAAAATATATTACTTCAGACTTTGCTACGTTTAACAAGTATTTCTGTCTATCTTGCCATAGTGCTATGGCCCCTTAGACAATTTTCCTTCACCAGTATGGAGTCCCCAAGTGACTCAAATCATGATTGTGCGCACATGCTCTAGAAGTCATTTGAACCTCTAAGGTACTGCAAATCTAAATTTTGTAATCTTGGTGTTTTATGTGCTCCAAAATCTGCCGTTATCCCTTGATACTGGAAAATTTTTTTATCAATACTTATGATATTATATTGATTCTAGGGGAAATATTGGCTCATAAATCTTAGGGTGAAGAATGGTACTAAAAATATTTCTCAACATCTAGTTTCATTCTGATGCATTTAAATGAAACATTAACATCAACTATGTGAGTACATGCAGATCAGCGTGTTACAACATCGTAGAAGGCAACAATATATACAAGTAGCACTATATTTCTTACAATCAGCATTATATGCTTAAGAATTATGTTTTTGCTTTTACTAAAATTTGCTATAGTTCTGTATTTAAAAAAAACTTATTAGATTCTTCATGCATTGCAGTTTTAACACTGTAATACTTAGGAAGTGTAACAGATCTCTGCCTTTGCACATCATTTTGTTTTTAGTTTTACCACACTGTCAATTTTGTTAAATTGGCTTGTATGATTTCTGAACACTATGCAGAAGTGCAATTTTGAAATGAGGACTATTGCAGAGTCTTATGAATCCTTTGATAATGTTATCATATGGGATATAGATATAGTTTTGCACTTAAATCTTTCAGCTCAATCAGAATGTCTTACAACTTCTTTGTCTGATTTGTTTTTTAATTGGATGCAATATTTGACCAGTACTATCTGAGCTAGTTCCTTTTAGCGTGGTATTATTGCATAACAGATTGGCCCTTTGAAATCTGCTGTGGCCTCAGAATGCAGAGCAACCACCCCCTGCTTGAACTTTCTGTAACGTCTGTCTAGAAACAGTTGCTAAGGTTTTGCAGGGTTTATGAATGTGTGTTTTTGTCTGCAGCACACGTCTGCCTTGAGTGCTCACTCAGACCTTTGCTAAGCTCATTCAGATATAGAAGCCCCTTCATCTCACAAGACAGCCATTCAAGTCATTTGCCTGAGGATTCAGCAGAATGGAGTGCAGCTGCTCCCACTCTGGTTGTTAACATTAGAAGCTGTTTGGCAAACTTGAGGACGTTTAAACTTTACAGCTGACAAGATAGAATACGTATTTTAGATCGTAAAACTATGCCTTCTCAGGAACTGTGGTTAGAGAGTGAACAGACATGTTCTCCTATTGTGCACAAATCAAAAAAGGACGAGAAGCATCAAGAGCTTCTGTCAGTGGCTCTAGGAATAAAAGTCGTTAGAAGGAATACAATGTTATGGCAACCTCTGAAACTTTTTGCCTATTCACAGATCACCTCACTTATCAGAAGAGCTGCCTTGAAACAAAGTGAGAACCACTTCAATTATGAAAAAGCTCATAATTTTAAGGTAAGACTGACATTTAAGTGATGAATACAAAGCAGAATGGGCATTAATTGTTTTATACTTCATGTTTATGGAACAGTGCTGGGCACTTATGTAATGCGTAACTGTTTATACTGATTTCAACTTTTTAAATCTTTAGACAATTCCAAAAATGCATTGTTTTGATTTTAATGACATACTTACAAATTAGGGCTTTTTTAACCAATAGTTATTTAACTGCTCTTTAACTGGATCTAGTTAAAGATGGATTGTGCGACTGTGATCAGAAGTGCTTCTGGAATAGAAAGTTGTAAAACAATGGTAGTCTTGCTGGTGTTAAAAGTACACCACAGTTACTGCAGCTGCCATCTCTTAGTGCTCACTGCTGTTCGTTACACAAGATGTTATTAATTTGCTTTGTAAGCAACAGTTTTCTAGTTGAGCCAATCCCTAGCACTTTCTTCAACAAATAAGCAAACATTTTAACCGATAATTATAATTAGGTTTCTTAATGTAATATTAAACACTAAACAAAAGTTGCACTTAGTTTGTTAACCCCTTCAGCCTTATTTCCTGATCACTGCAAGTTTCATGTAACTGGAGACAGCGGGGATACGGATTTGGTCTTTGTGTCTTCGATGCTATTTCAAAATAATGACTAGGAAATGCACAAGATTTATTGAGGAATGGCTCTCTCTTATATTTTGTTTGGGGAAAGTAAATGTTCAGAGTCAATATTTTCTCAGAATTATGTGACTGAATTAATGTTGACCTCAAATGTATTGTGCCATCGCACTACCTGTTTAAAACAGAAGTCAGCAACAAGATAACCGTGGGTGTGTACTCATGAGAAGTCTACCTTGGCCTAACTTTCTATAGATATGTTTGGTGTCTCAAATTTCAACGTTCTTGTAGTAAACATAATAAATTGTATTTGTAACCCATGACACAACATACCCTCACAGTTTAGAAGGAGAACTTTTCAAACTACTGAGACTGCCAGCGTTTTGTCAGAGCAACCCAATTAGTCCCACTTCCTTGCTTTAATGAAATAATGCTGCAGTAAAGCAATTATTCATCCAACCATCCTTCGGACAATAGGTGAAGTAAGTGACTGGTGTTTGTTCTAAGTGAGAAATTCAATTGAACTCCAGTTGACAAATTCCACATCTCTAAACTGTTTCATCCCTTGCAATTTAAATATCACATGGTCAGCATATTACTTTTGCTTGAATCGACTCATTTTGTCAATGCAGCAGTTATAGCCAAATGTGAGGATTTTGGTACTGAGATGAGAATTGCTGACATTCTGAATAACCTATTGAAAAAAAACAATTCTTGCTCTATTCTCTAAGAAGCAGTTGGCTTTCAGTTCTTTCATGAATTCTTTGCAAATGTTAACATTTTCAATGGAGAGTGAATTTCTTGTTGCAAGTGAAACTTTATTCAGTGTCCTCAAACTTTTCATTGTTTTGCTAAACAGATCATATTCTCCTCAAAGAAGTAATTTCTGTACATTCTGGCTAAAATCAAACTTTGGTTTTAGAAATGGATCTTTTTTTTCAGTTATGTATGGTTATTTCTGGAACACAGAAATGTTATGTTCTATTTTTAAACTGGTGAAGACTCAATTCAAGCTTGGCTTTGTACACACTGAAAATGTCAATGAATAGTAAATTGATGCTTTTGTATCATGAAACAGAAATTATCTGAAAATATGTCTTCATTGGCAACCTTGCAGCCAATTATTCTAATGTTAGAGTTCATAATTAAATAATTTAATGGTTTCACAATGTTACGTCTTTAAATAGCTACAATTAATAGTGAATATACTGTGTTACTCAGACAAATACTGATATACTGCTTCCAGTAGTCATTACTGGAGGTTAGTGTTTGTCTCAGGCCCATTATAATCAAAAGAACTACAAGAAAATAATGTACAGTGAGATTAACCATTTAACTGAACATCAAGTGTAATAAATTCAGTAAAGATTTACCAGTCCAGCTTTTCAATTTTAACTGAATGTTCAAACATTAAATATGAAAAATTATATAGGAATAGACTCTGAAAGTTTCACGTGTCTCTTTGCTTATTAACAAAAGCAGAACAATCAGGAAGCACCCAGCAGGTTACTTTGTACACAATTTTTTGAAAGGATATCCTTGTCTGAAAATATTATGATGCAAGTTTTACTATAAAATTTTGCTTTGCTTTCAGGTGCTAATTGCTTGCTGTGTACATTCATCATTTGGAGAGGCTGGAATAGGCTGGGGCATTTTTCCCTGGACCGTAGGAAATTGAGGGGGTGACCTTATAGAAATTTATAAAAGCATGAGGGGCATAGATAATGTGAATAGCAAAGTTATTTTTCCTATAGGAGGGGAAATTCAAAACTAGAGGGCATAGTTTTAAGCTGAGAGGGGGAAAAATTTAAAAGGAAACTGAGGGGCACCTCTTTCACACAGAGACAGGTGCATATGTGGAATGAACTGACAGAGGAAGTGGTAGAGGCAGGTACAGTTACGACACTTGGACACTTACATGAATAGGAAAGGTTTAGAGGGATATGAGCCAAACATAGGCAAATGGGATTAGTTTAGTTTGGGAAACCTAGTAAGCATGGATGAATTGGACCGAAGGGTCTGTTTCCACTCTCTATGACTGTATTTCTGTTTGAGTTCAGCATGCAATATGTTCTTTTAACCATTCCACAAGTAGCCCATTTTGTAGAAAAAAATGGTATTTGATTAATGTTAATATTTGCAAAGATGTAGTCATAAACAATTTATTAGTGACAGCTGCATCTTAGAGCATTGAATTATTTTAATGATTCATAAAGTAATATCCCAATATCTTTGCACCATTGTTCAGGTTTGTCTAGCTAGTAGTTTGATAGCTCATAGTTCTGGTAGTTCACAGTGAATTTACTGTATGGAATAATATAGGGACATGTTCTTTTAGAAAGGGTAATAGACAATAGAATCCATCTGAAGTGGTCAGACATCACATGAACATCTTGTTCAGACAAGTTACAGCGTAGTAATGATGGCATTATGTGTGTCTTCCTAGTTGAAGATGTATAGGAGTACAGAGGACAGGAAGAGGTGGTATTAAAGCAGGAAAAAGAGATCAGGAATTTCAAGTCCATAGAAACTTTTCTTACTAAAAATGAAATATGAATCCAAATTGAAGACAGAATGGATCGAGAGTAATTTTTTTTTCCCCCTTAGATCTACGACATTTGGCATTTTGGGTATGTTATGTCTAAGGTTAAAATCAAAATACTACAGATACTGGAAATCTGAAACAAGCACAGAGAATTCTGGAGAAACTCAGCCGGTCCGGCAGCATCTGTGGGGAAAAAAGTAGAGTTAACATTTCGAGTTTTGTTTGAAGAGTCATACCAGACCTGAGATGTTAATTCTGTTTCTGGCCACAGACGCTGCCAGATCTGCTAAGCTTCCCCAGCATTCCCTGTGTTTGCTTAGACACCTAAGGTTATCCATCTTGGAGTGAAAGTGGATAGATCAGAGTTTTTAGTTAATGGATAGATTAGTGGAGATGCAAAGCCAGATAGCAATCCATGTACAAAATCCCTAAAATGTTATTATTACATAAAGAAATTAGTCAAAATAGCCAATGAATGTGACCATTCCAAATATAGGATTAGAATATAAAGGGAAGAAAATATTCTTAGTATTATACAAAGATCAGGTTAGAGCTGGGTAATATCCTGGCCAATATTCATCTCTCAATCAGCATCATGCAAAAAAAAACAGATATGCTGGTCAGTATTACTCTGTGTGTGATCGGCAGTTCCTGTGTGCATATTTTATTTTTCGTCTTTTTCACAGGATGTGGGGTGTCTGTAGTTAGGCCCAATATTTATGAACCATCCTAATTGCCCATGAGAAGTTGGTAGTGCTTCTTGAACCACTAGGTACATCTGCATTGCTGTTCAAAAGAGAGTCCCAGGATTTTGACACTGAGACAGTGAAGAACTGGCAATATAATTGAAGTTTGCATGGTGTGTGGCTTGGAGATGAACTTGCACGTGGCACTGCTTCCATTTATCTGCTGCCCTTGTCCTTCAGTGTGGTCGATGTAGGTTTGTGGAAGGAGCCTTGCTGAGTCACCGGGAGTACAAAATACCCCTGTCCCTATTTTGTATGGGCCACCCCCTGATTTTTAACCAGCAGTCCCTCATTCTAGATTCTTCAAGAAGAGGAACGATCCTCTTCATATCCACCTAGTTGAGACCTGTCAGAGTCTTTTGTTCTTCAATCAAAGTAGCATAATCTCTAGTGGATACAAGCCTAGCCTGTCCAATGTTTCCTTATCTAGAAAAAAAAACAAATTTTTCCAGTCTTCAGGAGTACTGCTGGAAAATTGGCTGGGCCCTTAGCCTATGGTATATCCAATGCCTTCTGCCATTTCTTAATAATGTGAAGAATAACTTGAATTGTTTCAAGTCAAACATCTGTGATAGATGGATCACCAACTTGGCACTTAGCTGAAGATGGTTACAAAAGCTGCTGTATTTCATTATAATAATGACAGTTTCAAAGTGTTATAACTGTAAAACACTTTGGGACACTATGAGGTCATGAAAGGTGCTACATAAAACAGGTTTTTTTTAATTTTTCTTTCATTATCCAAAATAGAGTGGATATGATCTTGATACAAGAGACCTAGATTTTTGTTTTAAAAGAATTAATAAACACCAGTAGTTAAGAAAAGAATGAAGCCATAAGGCTTGTGGTTTAAATCAAGGGACATGAGCTGTAATAATTACATTTTATCTTAGTTAAGTCAGTCACATTAAAAATATAATAAACTCAATTAGTTATACTCCAAATCAAATGTCTGAACTCCACTTTTCTTCCTTTACCTTGGGTTTGCATCCCAAAAGTTTTGTCAGATATACTATTTATCAAAATGTGAAAGATTAGTCTGCTTAGTGTATAATCAGTTCACATGGACCGAGATTTCTTAATACTTCTGTTTATTTCAGTCAGGATTGTCTCTTCAAATCTCCTTCAACATTTTTATCTGCAAAATTCTTGTTCAAAATAGGCACTTTAAGCATAGGTAGCTTGGGTCAGAATTCACCTGGTTCTAGCATTCTTTGATTGTGCAGTTTTGTGTCCAAATTTCTCTCTCCTTAACATGGCTATAGAGTCCAGACCTGAAATGTCAGCTTTCCTGCTCCTCTGATGCTGCTTGGCCTGCTGTGTTCATCCAGCTCTGCACCTTGTTATCTCAGATTCTCCAGTATCAGCAGTACCACACTAAATGTGATATTACATTGAGACATACCTGCCTCTTAGGCTAATTTTCAGAAATCCCATGATGATTTCCATGGACATTTATGGACTACTGCATTTGTTTTCACACCTTCATAGAATTAATTGGCATTAAAACAATTTTAGATTTGTTGAGAAGATGGAAGGCAATATATAATACAAGTTAATTTTTTAAAAAATTAAATGTTTATCACTTACTTTGATTTGCACGTCCAATATTGGACATTTCTATGTTTTAACAGCTATGAATGCCAACAAGTGTTGGCATTCATAGGTTACACAATATTTTGGTTGGTTCTATTTTATAATTAGTTTTTCATGAATGTAGAATTAGTTTCTACACATTATAGCCTTTACAAAAAAAGTAAAAGAAAACATTGTTGTCCTGAGTTGAGGCAATGAACTTCTGTGCTCATTCTTAACATAGTTGGCATTTAATGTAAGTTAGTCAATAGATCTTATTGTTGCCATCCTGCTGAGTTTCTTGCTTCTGGTGCTGACTCGTGAAGCCAATCATATAATTGGCCACTGATACCATGGCAGGAATGGTAAATGTCATCAAACCTGCTGAGGAGTTGATAGATTTGATCCAATTACTGAAATAGTTTAAAGGTTTGTTACGTTTAAAATCTCAACTTTGTAATGAACATAAGAGGGCTGATTTTTTTTTCCTTTGTTGTTCAATTGTTCGTGGAAGGAAACTGGATGGGGCTGCCAGTTGCCAAATTGTTGTCCCAGAAACTGCTGTATTAGGTTTTCTCCACTCCTAATGGTAATTTCAATCACCACATCTTCACCATGCTTTCTGCAAATATCAAGAAGAGGGAAGGATTTGGGGTCTACTCCAATTGGAGAAGAAATGGTTGTAGGGAGAGTAGTATAATGACCAATTAGATTAATATTTGAAACGAATGATAATCTGAGTCTATGAAGAGCCTGCGGTGCAGTGATATTAGGCAAAAACAGTGCTGGAAAATGCTGAAAACTTCAAAGATTACTAGAAACAGTCAGTAGATCAAGAAATCTAACTTTGTTAAATCTTTGTGAATTCTGACAAAGGGCTGTATCTAAAACATTACCATCCTGTATTTTTGGGGAATGTGCTGCCTGACTTGCTAAGTTTCACCACATCAGGGGAAGCAATGGCGTAGTGGTATTATCACTGGACTGTTAATCCAGAGACCCAGGTAATGTTCTGGGGACCTGGGTTCGAATCCCACCACAGCAGATGGTGGAATTTGAATTCACTAAAAATTTCTGGAGTTAAGAATCTAATGATGACCATGAATCCAAATTCCGATTGTCAGAAAAATCCATCTGGTTCACTAATGTCCTTTAGGGAAGGAAACTCCAGACCCATAGGAGTGTGGTTGACTCTTAACTGCCTTCTGAGCAATTAAGGATGGGCAATAAATGCTGGCTTAGCCAATGATGTCCTCATCCTATGGATGAATAATAAAAAAAAGAACGAGACAGATTTTTAACAATTAATGAAAGTGCCACAAGGAGTTTTATATCCCAGAGCCATTATTTGAACTTGAGTTCCACCAGCTGCTTTGGTGGGCTTCACACCTATGTACTAGACTATTAGCTTGGATACTAGTCCATTGACATGACAACAATGCCACCATTTCCCCTGTAAGAGTATAAATGCACAGTAGCATAACTGCTATTATGTAGGACTTTGGTAAGGTCACATCTAGAATATTGTGTGCAGTTGATCTTCTTACATTAGCAAATACGTACTTGCCCTGGAGCAGAACATTCCTAAAGCAGGGGTCAGGATCCATTGTGAGGCTGGATGAACACAGCAGGCCAAGCAGCATCTCAGGAGCACAAAAGCTGACGTTTCGGGCCTAGACCCTCTCTGATGAAGGGTCTAGGCCCGAAACGTCAGCTTTTGTGCTCCTGAGATGCTGCTTGGCCTGCTGTGTTCATCCAGCCTCACATTTTATTATCTTGGAATTCTCCAGCATCTGCAGTTCCCATTATCTCTGTCAGGATCCATTTTCGGTTCATAAGCTAAAATTTTGGTATGCCAAGCTCTGCAACAATGCCATGGAGCTGCAGTCAGGTCTGTAATAGCTGTGCTCGTATGCAAACAGACACCAATCTCACAGGCTCCGCTCCCTCAGTTCCCTTCCTTGCCTTCTCTTGTGTTTCTCACTGAGGGGTTAATTTCCAAGCTTCAGAATGGGGTCATAGTGGGCAAAATGTTTGGGAAGCATAGCTCTGGAGGAAGTGCAGTAAAGGTTCGCTATATTTATTCCTGAGTTGTGAGGGAATTGTCCTATGAGGAGACATTAATTAGATTTAGTTTACATTCCCAGAGATTTAGGATAATGAGAGGATCTGAATTAAATACATAAACTTCCTCTGACTTGACGGGGATATCAAGAAAGTGTCTCATCTCGTTAGAAAATCCAAAAGATGTTGTCATACTCTCAGAAAAAGGATTTGGCCATTTGAGACTGAAATGGAGGAGAATTTGTTTCCACCTCAATGATTATGAATCTTTGAAATTGCCTATCCCGGAAAGCTGCAGATTTCAGTCGCCTATGTCTATTCAAGACAGAGATTGATAGATTTTTAGGTGCTAAGGGAATTATGGGATACCAGCAGATACCCAAAAACACTTGTCTCGAATTAGTGTGCTTATTGCAACAGTCACTCTTTAACTACAAGATTTCTATTCATTCTTTCACAGAAGACTTTAACAGAATCAAAACTTCTCACTTTACTAAAGGCTATATAAAGCTGTCCAAATACAAAAATTGTCCCGCCAATATAAATAGAACTTTTTTGACTCTGGCCTGTGACTTGAATATACATAAAAGATATGAACATCTATTTGAGAACTGTTGTAACCTTGAGTTGATAAGGCAGGTTTACTTCTAACAAGCACAATATTATTTGAAGATTTAATTTTCTTGAAATGTGCCTCTTAATTTTAGCATCTATCATCAAAGAAAACATCTCCCCAGCGACCAGTGTTGCTCCATAGATTTCTTTGTAGAGATTGAAGTTTCATAGCAGTGTTAGAGCTATTCTTTTCTTGAGTCCAGGTTTTTTTCAGTTTTGAGTAAATCTAATCTTCATGTTTAGTTTTTGTATAACAAATTGTGTCAAATAATTACCCCACTTTCATGCTGCAATTAACCAAATCCATTGTCTCATCCTCCCCTGTAATGCTGTCCACATTCTAGGCAAATTCACTCTTCCCATTGTCATCCCTCTAATGTTATTTCTATCTCATTCCTTCCTTCCAATTTCTCATGGAAATAATTTCTCCAGCTGTTGTTTCCTTTCACACATAGACACCGACATACACTGCAGTATTACCAACCATTGGCAGCCAGACATGATGAGCCTAAAATAAAGCGCTGCAAGTTTGTTAAGGCAGAAATGAATTGCTAGGCACAAAAAGCACTATTGTTTAACAAAAAAATAGTTTTCTCTTGGGGCCAGCTGTGGAAAGAGTGGAGACAACACTTCCTTGTCCTGTAAAGACAGTTTCATATGTTGATCCCCACTATGTGCTTTATGATCAGCGCTGCAATGTGCTCCATCTGTCAGACCATCTGGCTTTATCCTTCATTCCTTTGTGCACCTTTTTGTTTTTCAGGTCCATACGTTCAGAGGTCCTCACTGGTGTGAATACTGTGCCAACTTTATGTGGGGTCTAATTGCTCAGGGAGTGAGATGTTCAGGTAGGGTCTTATTTTCTTGTCTACATTGAGCTATCCTTTTTTTCAAAATAATTTACAAAAGCACAGATCAGTCAGCAAGTATTGTACAGTAATATATATCTTTTCTTCTTGATCAAGATATGTAAACAACCATTGTTTAAGAAAGCAATTTGAGCTCTGGAGGAAAGGTGAATTTAGATTTGAGTAAAACCAATAAAGTGTGTGCTATAAAAATGTTTCTGCATGAAAGTGTGTTTTTAATCAGTTATTGGAAAGTTATCAGTCACTTTTAAGAAAGCTGAGCTCTTTAAATGCAGATCTTTAAATAATTCCTGGTGAAACAATATTACAAGCAACTGACTATTTTGCAGGTAGCAATGTGGAAACAGTAAAATGTAATAAGCTTTCTGTTTCATTTCATTATAGAGTAAACTCTTTCTTTGACCAATTAAGGCTAGGACGTTTCTGTACTTCTTTTCTTCCAAAGTTGTAAAGAGTACAGCAACATGTTTATGACCTGTCTATCTTAATGTGCATTTAACTCTACTAGGTGCAGCCGTTTAAATTTTAAACTGAACTGTTATGTGTTACTGTGAAAGTTAATTCCTTGCTGATGATTTCTAAAAGTAAAAGAAGAATGACACTGAAAAAATGTAGGCTTTTATTGAGTGGGCCTGAATTGTTGGACTATTTGATGCCCTTGGGTTGTTGCAAGATCATTTTACCCAACAATCAATACACTCTACTGAGCCAAATCAAGATTGTGAGAGATATTTGTATCTAATTAAACGCTGTTCACTCTGTACACTTGTAAGTTACTGTACAAATAATGTGAAACTCTCTACTTTTAGGCTTTTATTTTACATTCTAATCTTCTTTATGAGAAGACCTAATTTAAATGATTAAATTAGGGTTGTTGTCATGGGTGACTTCAACTTCCCTAATATCAGCTGGAACCTCCTAATAAGTGCAAATAGTTTGACTGGAGCAGACTTTGTCAGGTGTGTCCAGGAAAGATTTCTGACTCAATATATACATAGGCTGACTAGAGGAGAGCCCATATTGGATTTGGTGTTTGGCAACAAACCAGGCTAGGTGTCAGATCTTTTGGTGGGGGGGGGCATTTTGGTGACAGTGATCACAACTCCTTGACCTTTACTATATTCATGGAGAGGTACAAGAGCAGATGGTATGGGAAAGAATTTAATTGGCGGGGGTGGGGTGCGAACTGTGGAGCATAAAGTGGGAACAGATGTTCTCAGGGAGATGCACAACAGAAATGCGGAGGTTGT
The DNA here is from genome assembly GCF_030684315.1 of Stegostoma tigrinum. Lineage (NCBI taxonomy): Eukaryota > Metazoa > Chordata > Chondrichthyes > Orectolobiformes > Stegostomatidae > Stegostoma > Stegostoma tigrinum. Next base: position 59,710,522 of record NC_081355.1, read on the forward strand.
TTCGGGATCACTTGTTAGGAGTACTGGATAGGTTAGTCCCACTGAGGCAAAGACGAGATGGTAAGGTGAAGGAACCTTGGATGACGAGGCATGTGGAACACATAGTCAAGAGGAAGATGGAAGATTACTTAAGGTTGAGGAAGCAAGGATCAGACAGGGCTGTAGACGTCTACAAGGTAGCCAGGAAGGAACTGAAGAATGGACTTAGGAGAGCTAGAAGGGGGTATGAAAAAGCCTTGGCAGGTAGGATTAAGGAAAACAGTAAGGCATTCTACACTTAGGTGAGGAACAAGAGGATAGCTAGAGTGAGGATAGGGCCAATCAGGGATAGTGGAGGGAACGTGTGTGTGGATTCGGAGGAGGTAGGGGAGGTCCTTAATGAATACTTTGCTTCAGTGTTCACCAGTGAGAGCGAACTTGATGTTTGTGAGGCCACTATGAAACAAGCTGATATGCTTGAACAGGTTGATGTTAGGAAGGAGGATACGTAAAAATTTTGAAACTCATGAGGATAGATAAGTCCCCTGGGCCAGACAGAATATACCCAAGTTTTCTACGGGAAGCGAGAGAAGAGATTGCTGCGCCTTTGGCAATGATCTTTGCATGCTCACTGTCCACTGGAGTAGTACCAGATGATTGGAGGGTGGCAAATGTTATTTCATTATTCAAGAAACAAAAGAGAGATAATCCTGGGAATTACACACCAGCCAGTCTGTCTTCTGCGTTGGGCAAATTATTGGAGAGGATTCTGAGAAACAGTGTTTATGATTTTTTGGAAAAGCATAGTTTGATTAGAAATAGTCAGCATGGCTTTGTGAGGGGCAGGTCATTCCTCACAAGCCTTATTGAATTCTTTCAGGGTGTGACAAAACACATTGATGAAGGCAGAGCAGTGGATGTGGCGTATATGGATTTTAGCAAAGCTTTTGATAAGGCTCCCCATGGTAGGCTCATTCAGAAAGTAAGGAGGCATGGGATTCAGGGAAATGTGGCTGTCTGGATACAGAATTGGCTGTCCAGTAGAAGACAGAGGGTGGTAATAGATGGAAATCATTCAGCTTGGAGCTCAGTGACCAGTGGTGTTTTGCAGGGATCTATTCTCAGACCTCTGTTCTTTGTGATCTTTATAAATGTTTTGGATGAGGAAGTGGAGGGCTGGGTTAGTAAGTTTGACGATGACACAAACGTTGGTAGAGTTGTAGATAGTGTGGAGGGCTGTTGTAGGTTGTAACAGGACATTGACAGAGTTGGGCAAAGAAGTGGCAGATGGAATTCAACCCGGAAGCGTGCGAAGTGATTCATTTTGGAAGGTCAAATTTGAAAGTAGAATATAGGGTTATTGGCAGGAGTTTTGGCAGTGTGGAGGAACAGAGGGATCCGGGGGTCCATGTCGACAGATCCCTCAAAGTTTCTACCCAAGTTGATAGGGTTGTTAAGAAGCATATAGTGTGTTGGCTTTCATTGGCAGGGGAATTGAATTTAAGAACCACGAGGTTATGCTGCAGTTCAGTAAAACCCTGGTTAGACCATACTTGGGATATTTTGTTCGGTTCTGGTTGCCTCACTATAGGAAGGATGTGGAAGCTTTAGAGAGAGTGCAAAGGAGGTTTACCAGGATGATGCCTGGACTGGAGAGCAGGTCTTATGAGGAAAAGTTGAAGGAGCTAGGCTTTTCTCACTGGAGTGAAGAAACATGAGTGGTGACTTGATAGAGGTGTACAAGATGATGAGTGGCGTAGAGAGAGTGGACAACCAGAGACTTTTTTCCCAGGGCAGAAATGACTATTATGAGGGGGCATAATATTAAAGTGATTGGAGGAAGGTATAGGGGAGATGTCAGAGGTAGGTTCTTTACACAGAGAGTGGTGGGTGCATGGAATGCACTTCCCATGGTGGTGCATTAGGGACATTTAAGCAACTCTTGGATAGGCACATGGATGATAGTAAAATTAAGGATATGCAGGGTAGTTTGATCTCAGAGTAGGATAATAGGTCGGCACAACATCGTGGGCCAAAGGGCCTGTACTGTGCTGTACTGTTCTGAGCATAAATAACGTCCTTCACGTAATCAGTGCCCAAGGCACTGAAAGAGACAACATTGATCTGATTGATGGCTTGACTAAGCAAAAAACAGAAGCTCAAAATGAGCTTGTACTGGAATGGAGCCGCTTCCTCCAAGGTTTCCTTGAATTTATCCAGTGAGTAGTTTGGCCACACACAACAAGATGGTTTAATATTCAATCACTGGCCTTTGCCAAGTTAATTGATTTCCACCAAATCAGTTGTGATGCACGTGTAGCATCAGCATATCTGGCCCAACAAAGGGGCTTTTACCACAGTTCTTCATCCTATTTGCTGTTCAGCAGCTCCATTGAAAATGCACGTGTGAACATTGCCTGAGAACAGTACTATGCTCTATAAAGGGGCCCTGTTCATCAAATTGCTTGTCAGCACTCACTGTTGAGCTCAAAAATGGCTTGGTGAGGTTACTGGATGGCAATGGATACTGCATCAAGGAATTAGCACTGACAAGATAACAGTGCAGTTAATTATTGAGGATAACAAAACAGCACATGAAAGTAGCGTTATCAACAAGTTAAAAATTGTAAATAAGTCAAAAGTGCGTAAAAATGTTGGTTCAAAATATACTCAGGTGTTTCGTGGAAGTATGTGAGGCCCAAAATACCTAGTTTATCAACTTCTTAACCATGAAATGCCTATATTCAAAGGTAGTTTTGAGTGTGTAATTTATTACTTATAAATTGTTTGAACATAGTAACTTTTTTCTGTATTCAGTTTGCAGTTTCACCAATTTGGTGGTGAGAACCAATTGTAGAGTGCACCAACACACACTGTCAGTTCTGATTACCCACTAAGACAAGAAATACAGTGGGAACTATTAATATTTTTAAACTTACTTTTTATGCAGATACTTGTTTTAATAAGTGGTCATTGGTCCTTGTGGTAGAAAGATTATGCTTTTAGAATAATCTGTCACTGTAGATTTGTTCGACACAATATCGCTTGTTAAAATAATCTACTGGATTTAAGGTAGTTTTTTGCAATAAGATAACGTAGTTGCAACAGTCACTTAAAAATTACAATCATGACAGAGGCTTAATTAGTCTACTACTGCTTCTATTTCATGCGCTCCCAAAGAAAAGGTGGAGACTGTTAAAAATTCAAAATCAAAATAACTTGCTTTTACTGTCTCTGTCTCTTTTATTCCCTTCTCCTGTAATCTTAGTTGTATTCCCCAGGCTGTATTTTGTTTTTTTTTGCACATCTACTCTAGTTTACCTTTCTTGTTTCTCACTTCCAAGCCTGTAATCTGTGCATAAAGATTGTTCAATTTGGTTGGTTGGTGAGACTTTTTGTTAGTGCCCCACTTGCCAATCCCCTCTAGAGGGCACTGTACAGGAATGGATGCCAAATAAGGAAATTTGCGTGGATATTGTCAGAAATCACACAAAACCAAGTTATGGTCCAACAGGTTTATTTCAAAACACAAGCTTTTGGAGCCTCAGTCCTCTTTCAGGTGTCAGTTACAGAGGTAAAATCAAACACAGAATTTATAAGTAAAAGATCAAAGGATCACACCATTGATAAGGATGTACCAAGCTAACCTAAAATGCTGTTAAATTAGCATTAATCAGTTAGAAGGTTTTAATTGATTAATAAATATATATGTAAATTCCTGAGTTCCTTTCAAGTCATGGTCCTTTGAGAACTAAAGGTTTTATCAGTGTAAAGAAGAGGTTACATTTCAGGTCAGACAAATGCATGTGAGGTGTGAGACCTTGTTTAGAATCTGTTTGTTTTAGTTTAGAGTCAAACTGGTTTTATTTTTAAGTAGGAATTTTAAAAATGCCACGTTGACTCACTGTTAATAAATTGTGCGCTTTTTGAACAAAATAACATGTATCTGCAAATCCGAATTCACCCCATAGATTCACATCTTCCGTCTTTGAGCAGCTGACAGTGGGCACTATTCCTTGGCCACTGATAGCAATGTCCAGCCCATTGTGTTTTTCTCCTTCAGATCTGGTCTGTCATGTGTTTTCAGCATTTTCTGGTTTTATTTCAGTTTACCGGCATTTCCAGTTTTCCCTATTGTACATCTGAAGCAAATTGTACTTCTGCTTCTTTTGAATCAAAGGTTTCAAGACCCGTATTGCTCAAAAATGGAGTTCAGCACTTAAATAACCTAGTTAGATGGAAACTGCGTACATGTCTGTTAACTAAAAGCTCTAGTAACAAGTTACCAGACACACTCATCCACCTAGTCAAACTCGTCCTCACCCTAAACAACTTCTCTTTCGATTCCTCCCACATTCTACAGACAAAGGGGGTGGCCGTGGGTACCTGCATGGGCCCAAGCAATGCCTGCCTCTTTGTGGGTTACATGCAACAGTCCCTCTTTCGCACCTACACTGGCCCTAAACCCCATCTCTTCCTCCATTACATTGATGACTGTATCGGCACTACATCGTGTTCCCAAGAGGAGCTCGAACAGTTCATCCGCTTCACCAACACCGTCCACCCCAACCTTAAGTTCACCGGGACCATCTCTGATTCCTCTCCCTCCTTCCTGGACCTCTCTATTTCCATCTCTGGCAACCACCAAGTAAACAATATCCATTTCAAGCCCACCGACTCCCACAGCCACCTAGAATATACCTCCACCCACCTTCCTGCAAAAATGCCATCCCCTATTCCCAATTCCTTCGCCTCTGCCGCATCTGCTCCCAGGAAGAGGCAATCCACTCCCGTACATCTCAGATGTCCTCGTTTTTCAAGGACCGCAACTTCCCCCCCCTCAGTGGTCGAGAGTACCCTCAACCATGTCTCCCACATTTCCCGCAACTCGTCCCTCACACCCCCTCCCCGCAATAAAAACCAAAAGAGGATCCCCCCTTGTACTCACGTACCACCCCACCAACCTCCGGATCCAACGCATCATCCTCCGACACTTCCGCCATCTACAATCCGACCCCACCACTAAAGACATTTCTCCCTCCCCACCCTTATCTGACTCCCTTGTCCACTCCACACTCCCCTCCAACCCCACCACACCTGGCACTTTCTCCTGAAACCACAGGAAGTGCTACACTTGCCCCATATATTCTCCCTCACCCCATTCCAGGCCCCAAGAAGTTTCTCCACATCATGCAGACATTTACCTGCACATCTGCTAACGTGGTATACTGCATCCGCCATACCCTTTGTGGCCTCCTCTACATCGGGGAAACTAAACGGAGGCTTGGGGACCGCTTTGCAGACACCTGCACTCGGTTCGCAATGAACAACTTCACCTCCCAGTCGTGAACCATTTCAACTCCCTTTCCCGTTCCTTAGATGACATATCCATCCTGGGCCTCCTGCAGTGCACTACAATGCCACCCGAAGGTTGCAGGAACAGCAACTCATATTCCGCTTGGAAACCCTGCAGCCCAATGGTATCAATGTGGATTTCACCAGCTTTAAAATCTTCCCTCCCCCCACTGCATCCCAAAACCAACCCAGCTCGTCCCCGCCTCCCTAAACTTTTCTTCCTCTCACGTATCCCCTCCTCCCACCTCAAGCCGCACCTCCATTTCCTACCTACTAACCTCATCTCGCCCCCTTGACCTGTCCGTCTTCCCCAGACTGACCTATCACCTCCCCACCTCTACTAGCTCCATCCCCGCCCCTTTAACTTGTCTGTCTCCTCTCCAGCCATCTTCTCCTCTATCCATCTTCAATCCACCTCCCCCTCTCTCCCTATTTATTTCCTCTCTGATGAAGGGCCTAGACCAGAAATGTCAGCTTTTGCGCTGCTAAGATGCTGCTTGGCCTGCTGTGTTCAGCCAGCCCCACACTTTGTTATCTCAGATTCTCCAGCATCTGCAGTTCCCATTATCTCAGACACACAGACCTGTTGGCTCTAGCATAACCAGACATTGGCAACTGAGATATAAATGATGTATTTGGATTACTGGAAACACAAGAAATTTAGTAGTTAGGTGTGCTTTGATTAAAAATATTGTTTAAGATCCTAATCAAAACAGACAAGTCTGGGTGCATTATGTATGACAATATAAATTCATGCTTCAATGTTCAATTGAAACAAGTCAAACAAGTTTTGTCTTATTATGTTAGTACAGAACAGTAGTTCAAAATCGTATAACTTTCCTTTGAAATGGAGAATGGGAGTAACAAAAGATGTTATTTTAATACTTCCCTAACCACCGTCACCCCTCCCCCAACTGACTACTCACAAGATGACAGGAAAATGTCACTCGTGAGTGAGACAGGGTTTATAGATATAGAGAATGAATATCATCCCTTAGTTGAGGAGGGTAGTTGAGAAAACATACTGTTTGAGGTTGTATTTTATTGAACTATGTGAGTTCTGTGTCAGGGATTCAGCGAAAGTTCTCAGATGAGTTGGAAATTTCCATGCTGTTAGAATTCAATTATCCACTGAATCCAATGACTTCCTAAGTGTTGGTTTCAGAGCTGTGGGAAAGTCCTAAGAGCTGTAGGAGTCAGTATAACCCTAGTGCCATTAATTGTTCAGTACACCTGAGAGTAGGAGTTGGAAACTCCACAGGTAGAATTTTCTTGATGCAGTTGATTAAGATGTGATCAAGGTCAAATAAATTGCTGGTTCTAGCTTGGTGACTGTGGCTATCAGTGAAAAACTGGAGTTGTGTCTGCGTGTAAGTATTGGAGAGCAGTTCCTGGAGTCCAGGAGAATGTAAATCTAGGAAAACTTGAGCAGTCATTACAGTCCAGGTTAGAACAGCTTTTGAGAAGGAGTGGCCTAGACAGAGTAGATAGGGTGAAGCCACATCCAGTCATAAAGGCAACAGGAATGAGACAGCAGAGATTTAAAGTCATATGCAAAAGAAGTAAGGGTGATGTGAGAAACATTCAATTTTATTCATCAAGACTGAAGCAAACAATAAAAAAAAGGAAACTGACACAGGGACAGAAAAGACTGCTTGCCTTTTGAGCAATAATTTTTCAGTCAATAATGACAATTGCATCCAGGACTCATCTGCTGGAACTGGACATCAAGTAAACCCCACCTGGTGTAATGCCTCACTGGGGTAGCGTGCTGGAAATCAAACACTATTGTTCCTGGGATTGTCATAAAAGTTGAACTTTTAAAAGAAATGTATAAAATCCCCAAATTACCTGCATTTCAGACCCGTGTTGATAGAAAACATGTACAGGTTTCTGTACTTAAAAGAATCATTGTTTAGTACAGATCATGAGATTCCAGCAACAGATAAACGAGCTAAATTAATTTGAATCAACTCTACAAATCTGAAACTCTAAGCTCCCCCTTACCTACACATACATACCGATGTAAACAAGGAAAAACAATTTTCCTCCTGCCTACGTGGAAAAAATAGTTCTGTAATCTTTGTTCACCAGATGTTTTGAGTTGATGCTTGCTGATTCAAAGGTTTTTCCTGAACGTTTTTCTGAGTGTTTCCACTGGTTTGCAAAAGGCGCAGTGTGGTTGGTTCACTTATGAGAGATTTGTGACATATCCAGTTCAAAGTCACAATTTGCAGCTACTGCTGAAGTATCGATAGGCTAGTTTTCTTCAAGTTGGAAGTAGTTTGCTGCAGAGAACTGAGTAAGTATTTTTGGCCGCTGCAAATCTTTTAGTTTCTCAGCCAGCCTGACCAGCTTCTGTCTGTCTTGTTCAGAGCCCAAGCTGTTCAGCTACCCGACAACTGATCACATGGTTGTTAGCAGGCAGAGGATAACTGGTTTCTAGTCCAGAAATCAACAAGCTTCACTGACACAACCTGTCAGCTTTCGTTCACACATTGCTGGAACTCACAGCTACTCAAATCTCTTACTTTCAAAATGTATAGGCATCCGTTTTTTTATTTTAACAGTTCCTTTTCATTTCAGACATCAGTTTAAAAAAAATACAACAATAAAATGTGTTCTTTACACTGGCTTGTTGTACTTGACCATGTTGTGCTCTTTGATGTTGATGTTGATGTTGATGTTCCTCAGGTTCAGTGACCTCCTCAGAAGACTGCTGCTGCTCTCCTAGTGCTGCAGTATCCATCACATTCCCTCTCTGCTTACTGCAGCTGTACAGATTTAGGAATATATGGCAGACTCCTCCTTCTGAAGTGCACTGTATGGTCTATTCCAACCTGAGGCCCCCCCAGACGAATCCAAGCAGTGGAAACTCAGACTCTGAAGGCCTATCATCTGCTCTACCATGATCCTAGTTGAAGAATGGGCTACATTGTATTTAGGCTGTGCCTCAGCCTGGGAGGTGCCTAACAGAGACATCAGCCATGGTCGCAGAGGGGAGCCCTTGTGTCTCAGTAGCCATCCTTGTATTACACTTAGTCCTTGAAACAAGCCAGGAACATAGGAGTTCTCAAGGATATAAGTATCATGGCAGCTCCCAGGATGATGATCCCACGTAAATTGCATGTTGATGGAATGGCACACTTTTCTTTGATAAAGTCGACAGTGTTATGATATTATGCTCTCAATGCAGTGTGTACTCACACTTGAGGAAATTAGCTTTGTTGCCAAAGCCTTGCTATGGCATTGAACTCCTCATGATGACTGGTGTCATCAAGATGGCAGCACAGGTAGGCCTCATTGGCCATGACTGCTTTGCTCTTTTCTTGTTTTTTCTTTACTCAATGCCTACTCCCATGTACCATCATTGGCAGCAAGGCAGTGGAAGAGGGATGAAAGCACAGGCATTATTGATGATGAGATAACAAGGTGTAGGGCTGGAAGAACACAGCAGGCCAAGCAGCATCAGAGGAGCATGGAGGCTGATGTTTTGGGCCTAGACCCTTTGTCAGAAATGGGGGAGGGGAAGGGGGTTCTGAAATAAATAGGGAGAGATGGGGAGGTGGATAGAAGATGGATAGAGTAGAAAATAGGTGGAGAGGAAACAGACAGGTCAAAGAGGCAGGGCTGAAGCCAGTAGACGTGAGTGTAGGTGGGGAGTTAGGGAGGAGATAGGTCAGGCCAGGGAGGCTGAAAAGGTCAAGGGGGCGGGATGAGGTAGGTAAGAGATGGGGGTGGGGCTTCAGGTGGGAGGAGGTGATAGGTGGGAGGGAGGACAGGTTAGGGAGGTGGGGACAAGCTGGGCTGGTTTTGGGATGTGGTGTTGGGGGAAGATTTTGAACCTTGTGAAGTCCACATTGATACCATTGGGCTGCAGGGTTCCCAAGTGGAATATGAGTTGCTGTTCCTGCAACCTTCGGGTGACGTCGTTGTGGCAGTGCAGGAGGCCCAGGATGGATATGTCGTCTCAGGAATGGGAGGGGGAGTTGAAATGGTTCGTGACTGGGAGGTGCAGTTGTTTATTGCGAACTGAGTGTAGGTGTTCTGCAAAGCGGTCCCCAAACCTCCACTTGGTTTTCCTGATGTAGAGGAGGCCACAACCGGAACAGTGGATACAGTATACCACATTGGCAGATGTGCAGGTGATCATTTACTTGATGTGGAAAGTCTTCTTGGGGCCTAGAATGGTGGTGACGGAGGAATTGTGGGGCAAGTGTAGCACTTCCTGTGTTTGCAGGGGATAGTGCCGGGTGTGGTGGGGCTGGAGGGGAGTGTTGAGTGGACAAGGGAGTCACGGAGAGAGTGGTCCCTCCAGAAAGCAGATTAGGGTGGGGAGGGAGAAATCTGGTGGTCGGGTTGAATTGCATACGGCGGAAGTGTCGGAGGATGATGCGTTGGATCCAGAGGTTGGTGGGGTGGTACGTGAGGACAAGGGGGATTCTCTTTTGGTGGTTATTGCGGGGAGGGGGTGTGAGGGATGAGTTGCGGGAAATGCGGGAGACACGGTTGAGGGTGTTCTCGACGACTGAGGAGGGCAAGTTGTGGTCCTTGAAAAACGTGGACATCTGAGATGTACAGGAGTGGAATGCCTCTTCCTGGGAGCATTTGCAGCAGAGGCGAAGGAATTGGGAATAGGGGATGGCATTTTTGCAGGAAAGTGGGTGGAAGTATATTCTAGGTGGCTGTGGGAGTCGGTGGGCTTGAAATGGATATTGTTTACTTGGTGGTTGCCAGAGATGGAAATAGAGAGGTCCAGGAAGGAGGGAGAGGTATCAGAGATGGTCCTGGTGAACTTAAGGTTAGGTGGATGGTGTTGGTGAACTGGATGAACTGTTTGAGCTCCTTGTGGGAGCACGATGCGGCGCCGATACAGTCATCAGTGTAATGGAGGACGAGATGGGGTTGAAAGCCAGTGTAGGTATGGAAGAGGGATTGTCCAGCCCCACCGCACCCGGCACTTTTCCCTGCAAACCTGCCCCTATACCTCCCCCCTCACCCTTCTCTGATGCTACTTGGTCTGCTGTGTTCATCAGGTCTACACCTTGTTATCTCAGATTCTCCAGCATCTACAGTTCCTACTATCTCTGAAACATCATCAATGATGAGCTGGCACAGGACTGAAGGCTGTCTTTAAGCTATATCTTTCTACTGTTTTCTTTGTTTAAAACTATTCAAATAGTGCTGGATTGTGGCAACAGTGGAGAAGCTTTTCACTATATTTTACTGATTTTCTCACTGTAAAATATACTTGACAGTAAAATCATTCATTCATTCCTTGGGGACACAGATGAAGTGGTGTGATCTGACACATTGTGTCGGTAACAGTCTTGATGCATTTATTAGTCGAGGCTGCGAGATTCCACACAAATGCCAAAGTGATCCGTGGAAGGAGCCAGTTGCACAAAGGTTTAGAGTAGTTGTTAGCTCGATGGCCACAGGTCCCACTACAGCAATTGACATAGTTCTGCAACAGTGTCCCAGGACATCCTCTGCCTGTGGCGACACTGTGCCTCACTCACCTGGAGGAAATGGTGTCAAGGACAGAAGACTCTGGGCCTTCTGTACGTCTTGACTCCTGTGAGGGGCCCTTCGCCTTTGACCTCTTCTTGTGGAGCTCTTCGGTAGATGTGGAGATTGCTGCTGGACTGACTGGTGCATCTGTTCTTTCACCTCCTTTGTGCTTTCATTGCATCACAGCAGTAGTGATAATAACCCCTTTGTGGCTAGATCCATCAGTTATGTTTACATTGAATCTCTGTGGGGAATGTAAGAAATGGAACAAGTTCTCAGTAAAGTGAGCAGTCAGCATTTGTACCACTCACAATGATAGTTTAGCATACACTTCTCTATAGTGTGCCATGGATATTCTGACAAGGAGGGTCATGGGATGCCCCTACGTTTAGACTTTACAGGTGACTTTGTTCCATGTTGCAAAGAGACTGTTGAAGATCATAGGTGCTAGGTCAGATAAAGTCACCATCATCCCAGAAGGCCATAGGGCTGCTCTCCCATAAGAGAGAGACAACTGCTGGTGCTTTAACCTGAAGATCAGCGCACCTCGGACAAAGTGTGAGGTTTAATAAATAGGACCTTGATGGTAACCACAGCTAGTGCAGGAAATGAACCCATGCTGTTATCCTGCATTGCAACCAGCCATTTAGTCAACTAAACTAACAGACCCCCTGCACTCTACTTATTATAAGTGCTATACAAATATTGGCACCTTCTTCTCCCAGCTTCACGTCATATAAGAACATTTTTGTGAACACTTGCAGCTCAAGGTGAGACAGAATCAGCTCCATACCCCTTGGTAGCCTTTGAGATCTTGCTGCCTGTTTGTGCTTTGTGACCTGGATGGGTTTTTTTTTAAATTACCCATAATTATTTCTTCTCGTGGAGAGGACTGTCTTCAGTCTGCACTGATCAGTAAAGTAGTCAGAATTGGTAGTGAACAGCATTTGAATCACACAAACCTGTACGCTGCATGCATTTCACACACACAGTTGCATTAACTCTAATCTGTACTGCAAAAATTGCTGATTAATGCAATCGCCACTCAAGAGCCTCACATAACTCATAAGTGGAACTTGTGCTCAGATGGACACATTAACCTTTGAAACTTGCAAATTCATCCAACAGTTGGGGCTACTCAGTATATACCTGACCAGGTAGTGCCAGACCTGTTGAGTTTTTCCGGCAATTTCTGCTTTTGTTTCTGATTTCCAACATCTGCTGTTCTTTATTTTTTTTTACTCTTTAAAAAAAGCATAATGAGAAGGGAGATATGAATAAACCGACCTCCTTGAATTGGTTGGATGGTTTACATTGTTGTTGATTTCCGTATAAGGTTTCCTGTGCATGGGCGGAACTCAAACTCCTCCTTATCTTCATACACAGACCTTTCTCCTGCTCAAGTAAAGAATACAATTGTGGCATAAATAAAAAGGCTGACGACCAGCACAATCATGGCCTGTAATAACAAAGTGTGAAGCTGGATGAACACAGCTGGCCAAGCAGCATCTCAGGAGCATCCCAAAACCAGCCCAAGATAATGAAATGTGAGGCTGGATGAACACAGCAGGCCCAGCAGCATCTCAGGAGCACAAAAGCTGACGTTTCGGGCCTACACCCTTCATCAGAGAGGGGGATGGGGTGAGGGTTCTGGAATAAATAGGGAGAGAGGGGGAGGCGGACCAAAGATGGAGAGTAAAGAAGATAGGTGGAGAGGAGAGTATAGGTGGGGAGGTAGGGAGGGGATAGGTCAGTCCAGAGAAGACGGACAGGTCAAGGAGGTGGGATGAGGTTAGTAGGTAGGAGATGGAGGTGCGGCTTGGGGTGGGAGGAAGGGATGGGTGAGAGGAAGAACAGGTTAGGGAGGCAGAGACAGGTTGGACTGGTTTTGGGATGCACTGGGTGGAGGGGAAGAGCTGGGCTGGTTGTGTGGTGCAGTGGGGGAAGGGGAGATCTTGAAGCTGGTGAAGTCCACATTGATACCATTGGGCTGCAGGGTTCCCAAGCGGAATATGAGTTACTGTTCCTGCAACCTTCGGGTGGCATCATTGTGGCACTGCAGGAGGCCCATGATGGACATGTCATCTAAAGAATGGGAGGGGGAGTGGAAATGGTTTGCGACTGGGAGGTCCATCATGGGCCTCCTGCAGTGCCATAATGATGCCACCCGAAGGGTGCAGGATCAGCAACTCATATTCCGCTTGGGAACCCTGCAGCCCAATGGTACCAATGTGGACTTCACCAGCTTCAAGATCTCTCCTTCCCCCACCGCATCCCAAAACCAGCCCAGTTTGTCCCCTGCCCCCACTGCACCACACAACCAGCCCAGCTCTTCCCCTCCACCCAGTGCATCCCAAAACCAGTCCAACCTGTCTCTGCCTCCCTAACCTGTTCTTCCTCTCACCCATCCCTTCCTCCCACCCCAAGCCGCACCTCCATCTCATACCTACTAACCTCATCCCACCTCCTTGACCTGTCCGTCTTCCCTGGACTGACCTATCCCCTCCCTACCTCCCCACCTATACTCTCCTCTCCACCTATCTTCTTTTCTCTCCATCTTCGTTCCGCCTCCCCCTCTCTCCCTATTTATTTCAGAACCCTCACCCCATCCCCCTCTCTGATGAAGGGTGTAGGCCTGAAACGTCAGCTTTTGTGCTCCTGAGATGCTGCTGGGCCTGCTGTGTTCATCCAGCCTCACATTTCATTATCTTGGATTCTCCAGCATCTGCAGTTCCCATTATCATCAAAACCAGCCCAGTTCGTCCCCACCCCCCACTGCACCACACAACCAGCCCAGCTCATCCCCTCCCCCCACTGCATCCCAAAACCAGCCCAACCTGTCTCCGCCTCCCTAGCCTGTTCTTCCTCTCACCCATCCCTTCCTCCCACCTCAAGCCGCACCTCCATTTCCTACCTACTAACCTCATCCCACCTCCTTGACTTGTCTGTCTTCCCTGGACTGACCTATCCCCTCCCTACTTTCCCACCTATACTCTCCTCTCCACCTATCTTCTTTTCTCTCCATCATCGGTCTGCCTCCCCCTCTCTCCCTATTTATTCCAGAACCCTTTCCCCATCCCCCTCTCTGATGAAGGGTGTAGGCCCGAAACGAAAGCTTTTGTGCTCCTGAGATGCTGCTTGGCCTGCTGTGTTCATTCAGCTTCACACTTTGTTATCTGGGATTCTCCAGCATCTGCAGTTCCCATTATCTCTGATACAATCATGGCCTGTTGTGGATTTGAAAGAGAGTGTCAATTAATATAAAGAGTATATACAAAAATGAGAGGCTGGATTTTCTGGTGGCCAGATAGCTCTTTCTGCAGCACAAAGCATAGGCATCATGTCCCTGCACAAATGCGAATGTAGCAGATTCCAAGGAAAATACCCAGGAAATGAAAGATTCTCAATTGTTCCCTCCAGAAGTCTCCATATAAATCAGAGAATTTGGAACGTTCCACTGCAGTTAATAGTTCCCCAGAAAAAGTTAGACTAGGCTTTTAATTGTCGAATCCTTTGTAACTATTAAACTGACTTTCCCCCCACCCTGCCCTCTCAATCCAAACTTGTACATACCCCAAAATTAAACCTCCCACAGAGCCTTTACCCATGCTATGACCCTGACCTAACACTCGTTTTCTCTCACTACGATAGCCAATACCTTTCTCCTCCTGGGTGCTGAGATAACCTTTAGCCTTGGACATGAAGATACCCCTCCCTCCCAGGAGCTGACAGCTGCCCTCTCCACCCCAAGACCTGACATTCAGCACACCAACTGCACTGTACTCTGTACTGTCTCTCACTTAATTTAGATACTGACCTATTCACAGGAACTGTCAAAGTGGCTATCTGCGAAAGGGTTAGGGTTAGCACTGTGGCAACCACCACCATGTCAAATAGGGCCTGGTTTGACTACCCCAACTGTTCTATACTACAGACGAGTTGTTAGATTTAAAGTAAACTCTGAATTTCTGCAGGAACTGTGATCAAAATCTCCTGACAGCAACAGAAAACTCTTAACAGAAAGATATATGACTAGAGTCGCAATCTGACCAGTTGGAAAATGAGGTTGTCTTTTTCACTGGACCAATTTTTGGCGTACGGTATTACAAAATGAATGATTTGTAATGAACACCAGATTTGGGTGGGGAATTTTGAGTTTCTTCAGCATTGAAGATTTCTCGTGTCCAGATGCAAATCCATCTATTGGCCAGATTGTTACATCAATGTGATATGTTTACATTGAGTGAACACATGGTAAAAAAGTGTGGCAAGAATGTGACAACAGGAAGTCACATCAGACAGGAATTGCATATAGACAGGATGGTATGTGGGCATCTAGGCCAGTGTTTATTCCTCAGGTTTGGAAGGTGCTGTTGAAGGAGGCTTGTTTAGCAGCACAGTGCATCTTGTAGATGGTGCACGCTGCTGTTGCTGTGTATTGGTGGCGGAGGGAGTGAATGTTGGAGGAGTTAGATAGGGTGCCAGTCAAGTGAGGTACAAATTAGAACTCTCATCCTCCTTTAAATAGCCCCTTACAAATATACACAGACGAATATTTTACATACATTACACACAAACTACATATTGTAGTGTTTTATAGCAATGGTTTATAACTGTTTATCTGTAGCTACTTGTAAAGAATAATAATTCTAATAGAGAACAGAAGCCTGATCCATGCTTTCTATCAAGTTTTTGGTTTGAAAATCAAGTAAATTGGTAAGTTTTGTGTACTTATTTTAAAGCTTTTAACTTTTGTGATGACTTCAGGAGCAATGGAGTTCAATGCCTAGTGAGTCTTGACACAACCCATTTCGTATCTCTCGCTCTATTCTGGTTCATCCATGATCCCTGAATTTACTAATCCTTATTGGTTCACAGCTTAGCAAGGACTCTTATTTTAAAATCCAGATTTTTGTTTTCAGATCTTTCCATGTCTCACTCCTCATCTCTCTAACCTCCTCTCAGACACAATGAAATAATACACCTCCCTGTGGTATTGCCTTGCTCTAATTCTAGTTTTATTTACATCTCCACTTCTAATCACTCAGTTGTTGGTGGCTGTACCTTCAACTGCCAAGGCTGTAAGCTCTTGAGTCTCCTGTTTAACCCATTCTGCTTCTCTTCTTTCTGTGAGGCACTCTTGTCTTTGACTAAGATTTTGTCATCTGTCCTTGTATATCATTATGAATTTTGATGTCAGATTTTGTTTACACATCAGTGAAATGTTTTAGATGTTTTAGTACATTATGGGTGTTATTCAAATGCAAATTTTTACTAAAATCACATGGGATGAGAAATTGTAAATGTTTGTTCATGTTACTTGGATACTGAGAGCTCCCTACAACTTCAAAATGACATTTGGGTTGCCTACACGCACTTGTGATGCTGGTTACACATCAGACACTGTGTTATGAGGGTGTTAGCATTGAACAGTAAATTTCTTCTGGAAATACACCAAGAATGCAATTCATGGCATCAGTCAGTACACAATGCTGACTTGAAACTGGTAATGGAATTCTTGATTCCAGGACTCTAGCTGCAACTGTCTCATAAATAATTGATTTCTGTTGACTTTTATTTTGCTTCTACAACTGTTTTCTACAGTGTTTCATGTTGTAGGAATAAATAGGGTTTGGAGTGGCAGACGCTGAAGAAATTTTTTTTTACTGACTTCAAGGCTTCTGCACAAACCATTGGATGCACTGACAGGATGTTTTTCCTGAGCATACAACATGATTGTGAGAATGCATAAAGGCCACACAACATATGACAAGCTGCTGCAGGTAGGCTCTCAGCATGAGGCAGCATCTTTCTAGGCTTTCAAAGAGCAATTTTTTAAACCTGAATCTCAGTGAGAGATAATGCATAAGACTTGTGTGCTCTACCAAGGATGTCCTCAGTGATATCCATGATTTGCTGAACTCATAACTGCCAACTCAGAGCAGGGCAAGGATCATAATAATGTGGCATGGTATGGATTTTCACATCTTTAAATCTATTCAGGTTGCAGCTGGAGATATTTGATTACGTTTTGTGGATTTCCTTCCACTGTTGTATTAGAGGTTTGTTGCTCAAAGAAAGCTAACTGTATTTCATTGTTGCATGCAAAGAGAAGCAGGTGGAGTAAGCACGTAACTCCATGATATGGGGCATAGTTGACTGTGACTGACTTTTCATTTTCTATATGTCAGCTCTACATTGGGACTAAAAAAGATCCTACTCGATCTCGATTCAGCTGGCATGTAGCTTTTGGCAACGCACCTTGCAGGCCCAGTATTCTAGCAGCAACCTGTATTAGCTGTACTTGACACACCATGACAAACCAAAGGATGGTGACTGGGCAATAGCTGACCTTGGAGGATCACCTTGACCAAGAATGATTATAGAATGCTCAATTGTAAACTGCAGCATCACAATATGGGAGGCAGTAATTCTGCTAGGGAATACCATGAGCTGTGGTAGAATAACATGGGTAGAAGTGCATTGGTGTCTTCCTGGCAATGGATAGCAGAATCATACTGCACTTCCTCTATCTTGGAAATCCTAATATTCTGTTGGAAGACAGGTTGCTTTCCTGCTGTGATACCATGTGAGTCCACTGGCCCAATATTGTCCGCAGCTATGATGTCAGCAGTCTGAGCTTTTCTTTACATGCTTAAACTTTGGTGCATGTTCTTCCGGAAGCTGGTGACCATGACTCTGAAATTGTGGGATGATATATCATCTTAATTACTGTCTTTTTGCTCTTCCTCCATTGCTTAGTCTGTAAGGAGAAAGACTGAAAGTAAGGTTATGATTTGGTGGGTTGGGGAGGATTGGCAAAGGTGGTGTTATAAGGAACAAATTGCATGCTAAGGTCAGCCACAACTTACAAGTTGGAAGAGATTGTGATTTGAGGGTAAGACAGAGTGCAGATTATGTATGAGCAGATCATAAGACCATAAGACACAGGAGTGGAAGTAAGGCCATTCGGCCCATCAAGTCCACTCTGCCATTTAAATCATGGCTGATGGGCATTTCAACTCCACTTCCCTGCACTCTCCCCGTAGCCCTTGATTCCTTCTGAGATCAAGAATTTGTCAATCTCTGCCTTGAAGGCATCCAACGTCCCAGCCTCCACTGCACTCTGCGGCAATGAATTCCACAAGCCCACCACTCCCTGGCTGAAGAAATGTCGTCTCATTTCAGTTTTAAATTTACCCCCTCTAATTTTAAGGCTGTGCCCACGGGTCCTAGTCTCCCTGCCTAACGGAAACAACTTCCTAGCGTCCACCCCTTCTAAACCATACATTATCTTGTAAGTTTCTATTAGATCTCCCCTCAACCTTCTAAACTCTAATGAGTACAATTCCAGGATCCATAGCCGTTCATCATACGTTAAACGTACCATTCCAGGGATCATCCGTGTGAATCTCAGTTATCTTTGATTAGTTACAGCCCCATTACTAACCGTGGTCTCAACAGTCTCTGCCTCATTACTAATCACCACAATCTCCTTCAGTTAACAGTATGTAGGCACTCATGCCCCTGTCCAAATACCTCCTGTTGCCTATGATTATGAGCCACTACAGTCTGCAAAATGGAGAGAGAGATGTCAGTGAGTATTGTTCGGTATGTTTAGATGATGTGGCTGTAACAGCTGAGCAGCTGAAAGCGCATACAAACTGAGAGGTGTGGGTGTGCCAATTACAGCAATTTTGTCAGTAGGCGTTCAGTGGGTTGAGATACCATCGTGCATATGTACAATCACGTATGATTCCTAATTGATAGAGATTGGTGATGGTGAGTAAAGGAGGGTGTGATGAGTTGAGCAGTTTGAGGGTAATGATGCAGTTGATAGAATTTGGCATTTCAGGATGTATTAATTGATCTAGTGAAATAAGACCATAAGAAACAGGAACAGGATTAGGCCATTTGGCTCCTTGAACCTGCTCCACCATTTAATAGGGGCATGCTGATCCAACACTCCTCAAGTTCACTTTCCTGTCTTTTCCCCATAACCCTTGATTCCATGACTGATCAGAAATCTACCTATACATAAGAAATCTGCCCCACAGCTCACTGTGGCAAGAAGTTCCAAAGACACTCAACCTGATGCCCCTTTATCCTGAGACTATGCTGTCTGGTCCTAGGCGCTCCCATGAGGGGAAACATCCTGTCAGCAATTCCCCTGTTGAGCCCTTTAAGAATCCTGTATGTTTAAGTAGATTCCCACTCATTCTCCTAAATTCCAATGAATCGATCCCCAGCCTGTTTAACATTTGCTCATAATATAATCCCTTTATAGTGAAACTATCCTAATGAACATTCTCTGAACTGCCTCCAATGATGTTTTACCTTTCATTGTAAAAGGAATCGTTGAACTTTTTGCAGTGCTTCCTTCATCCATGTTCTTGGAGCATGACTGTTGGTATTGACCATGGCTATTCTTTTACATTGGCCTTTGAGCATGGAGGATCCCCTTGCAAATTAAACTATCTTTCCTTTGTCCACCTCCTTCATCAAGGTCTCCAGTGTAATATCTGAAAACCTAGAAATCATGTTCTCTTATAATGCAGCACTCTTCAGTGTTTCTCAGATTAGAATCTCTTCCTACATAATTTCAGCACCTGCTCCAGTCACAATATGCCTTTCCTTTAGGTACATAAGAACCAGGAACAGAAGTAGGTACAGGTAGTCCTGCTGTAACACATGTTTCATCAATGCAAATTGGCTGTAACGCGATTGATGAATAGTAGATGTTGTTTGGATAACACAAACTTTTCTGCTGTACAGATATAGTAGTTTTCTGTAGCAATTTCCCTATAACGCAGTTTTCTATGGCAATTTTCTATAGCACGAGGTCAAGCAGGAAAGCAAATAACGCGTTATAGGAGAACTACCTGTAATTCATCCCCTCGATACAAGTATGGTTGATCTCATCTTGGCCTCAACTCCACTTTCCTGCCCGCTGTCCATAATTTTTCAATACGCTAATAATGAAAATTTGTCTGTCTCCTCCTTAAAATTTACTCATTGTCCCTGAATCCACCACATTCTGAGGTAGTGAATTCAACAGATTCACAGGCCTTTGAGAGAAGCAATTTTTCTTCATCTCTGTTTTAAATCTACTACCCTTTACCCTAAAGCTATGCCCTCTCATTCTAGATTGCCCCATGTCAAGAAACACCCTTTCGCCATCTACTTGTCAATCCCCTTTAGCACCTTGTATAACAAAACTAAACTTCTTCTTATTGTTCTAAACTCCAGAGAGTACAGGCCTAAACTGCTCGCTCACTCTTCATAAGACAAAAGCTCTCATGCCTGGAATCAATCTAGTAAACTTCCTCAGAACTGTCTCCAATGCAACTACCATCCCTCCTGAAGGGGACCAAAATTGTACACAATACTTCAAATGTTTAAATCTACTAATGATTTGTACAGTTGTAGTAATGCTTCCCTAATTTTATAATCTATTCCTTTAATAATAAATGCCACAGTTCCATTTGCCTACCTTATTACCTGCGTTATCTACAGATTAGTTTTCTGGGATTCATGCACAAGGACACCCAGATCACTGCACCAAAACTCTGAAGTTTCTTTCCATTTAGATAATGTGTGACCTTTTTGTTCCTCTCAGCAAAATGGATAACATCACACTTCCCACATTACACTTCATCTCCAATTTTAAAAGTTGTTTAAGAGATAGCTCGTACATATGGGGATTGTATGATAAATCATTTGTGTATTGCTTTTCATTGTTTTCATTCAATGCTGGTTATATCTTTCGTTAGCAGTATTGTATCGACCAACCCACAGAACTGCTTTCCTTGCCAAGTGAAACTTACCTGAAATGAAAGTTTTTTTTTAAATTGTATAAACCAGTGAAACTTGAAGATTTGAGGATTGCCCACTGTTGTTCTTTATATGAGCCAAAAAATGTAAGCATTCCACAATTTTCCAGTAACATGCCAGAGATCATTGGCTAGAGACAAAACAATGTGAGTGACAAAATCCTTTCACTTTCTGCTCCCTTTGTCAATTTTGAAATTTTTTTTTGCCATTGACTCATGAAGAAGGCATTAAGAACATGTGTAAGACTTTTGCCTTTATTTGAAACCATCTTTTCTAATACAGAAACAATAACACAATATAAATGAATGTGTAAGTTGCAACTCTGACATGATGTTACAACCCAGTTACAGTTGTCTTTAATTTGAACAGAATATTTTAAATTGAAGTAAACAAGTTTATAATTGCTGACCATGTTCTAACAATTGCCAAAAATACTGTAAAAAAGGACCAGATGTATGTTGATAGCTTTTAACTTAATACTAATCCAAAACTACAAAAATAATTTCGTTAAACAATTTAAAATAAGTGAAAAGAATTGTGTTAATTGCCTTTTCCTCCTCTTGCCTATTCTGTAATTTTCTAAGAAGTTATTGTTCCTTGACTTTTGATTTGTCATTTTTTTTAAAAAAAACCCTTCCTTACTACTACTTCCTCCAGGCATGCACCATTCATTTAAGAATTTTGAGTGAATTGCATGAAATTGGTTTGCCTTAAGCAGGCCAGTACTAAAATTGTAATTTGCTGGGGTGTGATCTGTTACAGTGATGTCATACTTGAACAAACATTTAGAAAAACTATACATTTGTGATTGACATTGCACTAAGTATATTTCTGAGCCATATCATAAGAACACTGCATAATTATACACCTGTTGGTTTTTGTTCCAGACTGTGGACTGAATGTACATAAGCAGTGTTCAAAATTTGTACCCAATGACTGTCAGCCTGACCTCAAGAGAATCAAGAAGGTGTACAGTTGTGACTTGACAACTCTTGTAAAAGCACACAATACCCAGCGGCCAATGGTGGTGGATATGTGTATTCGAGAAATTGAAGCACGAGGTTTGAGAATACTTTTCATAGTGCGGCAAAATATGAAGTTACTGTAATGTTTGCTTGCTTATAGTGTATCTAAATGTACTAGGTGCAGGTTAGTTATGCCTGTCTTACATTGCCATGGAAACAGGCAGTTTCTCTTATATTTTAACAAGTACTATACAGTCACATTTTTGTTTTTGTTATATTTCCATTTTGTAGTATCATATCATAACCACAGTGAATATTACCAGAATCCATAAAGGCGGATGATGGTGTGGGTAAACAGTCAGGAGGCACTGAAGGAAGGCCAGTGCCCTGCAGCTAGCCAAGAAGCACCATTGAACAATTCTATTGGTTGTGCATCTCAATTTGTTGCTATTTATTGTAACTGTTGTAGAATCAAAGAATAGCACAAACATATCAGAAATAATGGATGGATTACCTTCTTTTACTACATAAATGGTACCATTTAAGTGCAGATCGTGTTCTTTGGAGGAGAAGGTCAAACAGTGTTAAGAAAGGCACTATATATAGTACTTATGACTGATTGCATCATACAAATTGCAGGACAAACACAGCAGGCCAAGCAGCATCTTAGGAACAGGAAAGCTGTGTTTCGGGTCTAGACCCTTCATGGCTTTCTCTTCAAACACAAATATTGACTGGCACTCTCATTTCATTGTCTGTAATCTGTAGTGATCATTAGATAATAGCTTTTCTGTTATGTGAAAGGAGGATGTATATTTAGCATGTAATTCCAAAGGTTGTGGGTGAAGAGAGCATTCTATACTACAACTATACATGGGATGAAAATATTGCAATGCAATTTTTTTGGAATGTTTGTGAGCTTATGTTCCAATCAAGGTTTAAAAGTTTACTTTAAAATGTGGAATGTATCCTTCTGTTTCAAGAAGTATTTACCTTGAAGAAAGTATTATTCTTTTCAACATGTTTGATTTTTAGAAGATAGGAGATGAAATTAAATAGGGCCTGTTTTTCCTACTAAAATCAATAAGCTAATTAATAGGCATTTTGGCTTTTTCGTGCTGGAGTATGATTGTGAATTCTTGATGCTTGTATTGCTTGCAACATTAGAACATTCATGGATGTGATTTCAAAACGTGCACTTTATGCTTCTCTACCACCCTACTGTACATAAGAAATAAAAGAACAGTTTTCATTTTGTTCAATAGGTTTGAAATCCGAAGGGCTTTACAGGGTCTCTGGTTTTACTGAGCACATAGAAGATGTTAAAATGGCATTTGACAGAGGTGAGTGCAATGCTTTATCTTGTGGTTTTACCTATAAAGGAAACATATATTTCAAGTTATCAGTTTTGTAAGTTGTCAAGGCAACAGTGAAATAACAAGAAGATTCTATTTTATACTTGGGGAAGATTTCCTTTTCTGTTTGTAGCAAGATCTTAAACACAAATTTGACAACTCTTTTTATGGTTTGCACTGTACACACCAATTCACATCTCCGTTGTTGTTTATTTAGTTTTATATCTGTCATGAAACTCCATACACTATTTGACCACAGTTCAATTCCAGGGCATCCTCACTTAACATCAGGGTTGTGTACCTGAAAATCACAACTTTAATTCAGTATTAATTCTCATAGAAAGTAATTTTTGAGTGCTCTGTTCCAGAGGAATCAAATTAAAATCAGAGATAGGCTTTGTAGGGCCTTACATAGCAAATGAGAATAGGTAAAACACATCTGTACTCTCTAAATTGAGAAATGCTGCAAGTAGCTTTATTCCTACATTGATTTTATTTTGACAGACATTTCATTTACCAATTTGAGAATATAAAAGAAAAAATATAACATTGAACTTACAATTTCTCCTGTGATGGGCTCGCCAGGAGTGAAGCTGCACTGGATGCCTGTTTGCAGAGTGAGGGCTGTGTGGGTGGGTGTCTGTTGGGTGGGGTGGGGTGGTGTGGCTGTTTCTTTGGACTTTGACATGGTCTTTGGGATATTGTGTTCTATGCTGCCTGCTAAAGCTACCCCTTGCTCCTGTCTGCATCATGGTCACAGCTTATTGGCATTCTTATTGGGTCCGCAGAGCCCTATTCTGCTGGGGTTCACCTCAAATTGCTCAATGAGACTGAGCTTCTTTACTGGTTGCCAAGCTCTCTTCAGCTGCTCCTGACTGACAGGCTCATAGCTGGGCTCGCTGGCATCTCCTTTTCTCTTATGGTACTGGATAGTGTCGCAGAGTTGCTGCAGCAAATCATGGCTAGCAGCTACTGAGAAAACCTGGGCAGGCTGATGGATTTTTGTTTGGTTAGGGTCATAGACGATTCAGATGGAGTTAGGTGGCTTACCTGTATTTACCACCAGTAGTTGGCCGCAGTCTCGCACAAGACCTTACTATCTCAACTAAAGCCTTGGGGGACGGATAGGGGAATTTAATTGCTGTCTATTACAAGCTCCCCTTCACCGGTTAATTTTCGAGTAGAATCCCTTATTGGAGATATTGGGTGAATTTGCATACGTACTAGATTACTTCTTACACATTTTCTGAAGAACTAAATTTTGCGCAGTTCTTGAACTGTCAATGAATGTTAATGTACAGTTGCACACATGGCAAGTTGCCACAGTAGCAAAATGATAATGACTAAGATAATCTGTTTTTATGCTGTTTATTGAGGGGTAAATATTGGCCAGGACACTGCAGATAACTCCCAAAGTCTGCTTCAAAGTAATGCATTAGATATTTTACAGCCTCCTGAGAAGGTAGTTGAAGGCTCAGCTTAACACAGGATAGCACTCCCTCAGTACTAGCCTGAAGTATCAGCCATGGACTTTGAGCTCAGATTCTGGAGTGGCAAAATAGTTGTTGTCTCTTGAAGGCTGGTAAAATGATCATTCAGGTGTTCAAACAAGGAAACAAAATTAGTAGTTATTGCAGAGGGAACAAATCTCTGCCCATCACTAAGATTGTTTTGTTTATCTGTATGAAGTTCTGAAAGAATGATAAGTAGCTCATATTCTTTTTAAGGCAACTTGTGTAAGATTTGAGTAGTTTTCTTTATTGTAGTATGTTGTCTTTTTAGATGGTGACAAAGCTGACATCTCTGCTACTGCATATGCAGACATCAACATCATTGCCGGTGCACTTAAACTGTACTTTAGGGATTTGCCTATTCCTGTCATCACCTATGATTCATATCAAAAGTTCATTGAAGCAGCCAGTAAGTATCACGTGAATTTTAAGATCCTGTCCAATGGACAAATGGAGCTGATGAATAATGGACAAGATACTGAGATAGGGATACTCTGTATTAATGCTAATTCCGATATTGCATGCATTTTTAATTTTTAAAGCTATTTTGTCAAAAAAATAGCTGCAAACAAAGATCACTAGAGTAATTCTTCTGTATCTCACTAATTTTGTTACCTCACAGTGTGACAGTTTGTTCCAGGTGGAGCTATGATTCAACAGTTAGATGCTCAGTGCCACATCTCAAAGGTCCAGCACAGGTGGGCGGCTAAGCCTAAGCAGTGTGTTTTGACAGTCAATTCGAATGTCAAAGGGCATCACAGTTTACATTAGAACTAGGAGCAGGAGACGGCAATTTAGCGCATTGAGCCTGCTCCATCATTTAATACATCATGGCAGATCTCATCTCAACTCCACTTTCCTGCCCTCTCCCCATTATCCTTTTACCCTCAATTTCTCCTCCTTAAATGTACTCACTGTCATGGCTGCTACCGTACTCTGGAACAGTGAGTTCCAGAGATTCACAACCCTTGGAGGAGTAATTTCTCCTCCTTTCTGTTTTAAATTGCTCATCTTCTTTGCAACCTATTTTCCCAACTAATGTAATCTGCAAATTTGGCTATTATACACCCATTTCTCCAACCAAGTCATTAATATAGCTTGTAAATAGTTCAGGCCCGAGGATCGAACCCTACGACACCCCTATTTGTTGCACCTTAGCAACCAGAAAACATGTTCTTATCTCAGCACTCTGCTTTCTGTTGGCAGCCATCCATCTATCCAAGCTAACATGTTACTCCTAACCCTGTGTGATCTTTAGCCAACTCCTATGCTTACTGGAAAAGCATAACAGGAAATCTAGTCATTTCTATTCCATCTCTAAAAATGTCATGCCTCAGGCTGTCTCAGATAGCCTGACAATAGATTTACATCTGCTGCTTGAATATTGATTATAGGAGTGAGGTATCTGAGAGCACAGTGGCACACTTTCACCTGTACCCCAGCAAGAAATTAGGCCTGTCTAAGTTCTTAAGTAGTCAATTAACAGCTGTTTTAAGAACTCTATTTGCCTCACCACAATAATACACATGGCTGGAGAAACCAGAAGGAAGGCAGTCGACCAGGTCTCACTGTAGAGATAAAGATGGACAGGAATGGACAGAGGTAACTTTCTTTGGAGGGATATTGGGGTAGCATATGCCCATCAGGAACACCCCAGAGGTGCCCTGCCTCTGTATTTCCCCTTGGCCTTTAAAGCCTGACCACCCAGCCTTCCATGGGGAAATTTAATCTCTCTCCAACCATTGTGCCTTGATTTAAAGTCATGCATCCATGTTCTTATTTCCTGGAGACTCCAATCACAGCAGATTAGTCAACAGTTGCAAGGGTGGTAATTCTTGTCCCTGAAGAGTGGAAGTCCTAAATTAGTCTCATTTAGACCCCTCTAACATCCTATCACTGTGTGGCAGCAAAGCTAAATTCAGCGTGGTGTTCAACCTAGTTTTCAACTGAGGGCAAGAGGATCAGCTCCCGACATAAAATTCATCAATGTTTATTTTATGACTATTGTGTATTTGCTCTCAATTAGAAATCATTAACCCAGATGACAGACTGGAGGCCATCAATGATTCCTTAATGTTACTCCCTCCTGCACATTATGAGACACTGAGGCACTTGATGACTCATCTGAAAAGGTAACCTCGCTTTTATCCTGGAGGGATGATTTCTGCATTCACCTGAAAAGAATTAATCATTTAATTTTAGAAAAGGGAAAGGGTTAATGCACCAAAATTATGCAAACTCCTTGGGTTAAAAAAATCAACATTTAATCAAGTTCTTCAAACTTCATCTGACTGATCCATAATCTGCACTGATGTTTACACAACTATTCAATGTTGCAGTAAATTACCAATCCTACTAAATTGATGATTCACACAAAAACAATTGAATTCAATGGTAATGGAGATCTCATTTTGCTTTGACCTCAACATTTGTCCATATTCTTTGTGAACATGTGAACTAATTCAGTACAGCAAATGTATATTTCACTTTAATACACAATATTCAATCCACACAACAATGGCTTTAAGCAGCAGATGCCAGGTTTATCAAGTGCACAAATCTAGAATAATGGAAACCATAGGACTGTTTCCAAAAATCTTTGGTCAAATTAAAAGAAAATTTACTAATAATTTTTTCTTCTCTTTGTTGTCATAGTTAAGCTTTAAAACAAATATCAGATAAAGCATGAGAGCATACATATTGTGTACGTCTTCATCTACGGTGACATGAGTTACCATGACAATTACCATGAATGTTGCCTACAATCTAATGTGATAATTTGAAATTATATAGAATATTTCTTTGCTTTTAAGATGCATTACAAGGAAGCATAAGGAGACAGTTCACCAACAATAGTCCCAAACTATTGGTAATCCTATGCAAAATGTCTGTTACATTATGCAAATACTTCTAACAAGCCATTCTAAAGCCGTATTACAAGACTGACTGAGATGATCAATATGTAAATTTACCTATAGCTCTTTGTTTCTTTGACCTTATGTTTGCTGGAATACATTGGTTACTAGTCCAACAATGCCTTGATTTTCAAATTTCTGTCCTTGCATACAAATCCCTCTTGGCTTCACCCCTCCCCATTATTCTAAATTCTCCCACTACATAATCTCATAAGAGCACTGCTTTCCTTCAATTCTGGAATCATGTGCAGACCTCCTGATTTTCTTCAAGCTTTTGATTATGCCCGCCTGGGCTTTATGCTCTTGGATTTGCTCTCAACCTGCTTCATCTCTCTCTCCACCTTCAAGATGGACTTTAAAACTTATATATTTGGCCAATCTTTTGATCACCTTAACTAATCACTTTATGTGGCTCTTTGTCAAATTTTGTCTGATATATTAGGTCCTTTAGAACATTTTTCTGCATTAAAGGACCTACATATGGTGTTGTACCTTTACTTATTGCAATTATTATTCTGCAGTATTTGAATTCATTCCAGTTCCTTTTAATGATGAAAATCAAATCACATGCACAATTCCATGAAGTACTACTCACAATGAAAAATGTGTTGATAGCTATTTAATCAGTTCTAAATATTCTTCAAATCATGTTTTACAAATATTGTCATAGTATGTCACAAATCAGAAACTAACAGGAGACTATTTTAGCATTGCACATTGCTCTTGAAGTTAACCTGCAATGATGTATTAAATTTGCTCAAACCAGTTTAGTGATTGTCATTTTTTTTCTGATTCATTTGTTCTCCTTCATTACATTTGCATCCCTATGGTTTAAAATAATTCCTCTGGAGCTTTCATTGACCAAATATTTCAACAAAAAAATGCTTTTTATTTTAGAAAAATTATTGAACTTATTTTCATGAAATTATCCTCACTAATCAGAGGCACTGTTTTAAGAAAATATGAATTTCAAAACATTTTTATCTAAATTCTTAATTCATTTTGTTTTTTATTCACGAGAGTAGTCATTAATTATTTCTGTAGGAGAGCAGGATAGCTTTTCATGACTATCACCATAGTTGTTACCAACCCTACTCTGAGGGTAGCCAACTAACCAGAACAAGCCTAGAGTTCCGTTTGTCTTTTATTCTGAGGGGAAAATGGAGAGTAGATATAAATGTAATTCTAATGCATCTCAACGAGAATACTGAGAGAAACTCGGACGTTGTAGCCTTGCCTGGCAGCTGCAGGGCTGGCCTTGAAGGCCAGAGCTGGATTTTACAGTCCCCACATAATTAGTTAATTATTTGCCTAAGGCAATAAAACAGAAAATGCTGGAAATACTTAACAGGTCAGGCAGTATCTATGGAGAGAAACTAAGATAGCATTTCAGGTCAATCACGGAGTTCATCGTGAGTTCTGTTAAGTTTTTCCACAACGTCCTGTTTTAATTCAAGCTTTCTAGTATCTGTGTTATTTTACTTTGTTGTAGTTGCCCAAGACCAGGACTTCTGTCAGCATCAGACAATTCCTTCCACCCCCTAGAGCTGCTGGCCAGTTAGACAGCTGGCAGCTCCTCAGTCTCAAGAATGCTACTGAGATCAGTGGCCACTGCAGGGTCTGTAGTAAACTCATGGCTAGAAGCAGCATCGTAGCACTAGGTAAGTGGGATGGGCATGTCAGAAGAATCAGATAGTCAGCAGGAGTAAGGATTAATGGCTCACTCGGTGTTAGAGGAGCCATTTGGGATTAAGCAAGCATGGACAACCTGTAACATTGAAAGACCCTTAGTGGAGCATAGGCTGCCCAAACAGGAGGAATTTCCCCTGTTAAAGTATATGTAGTGACCTCACTAATTGGCAAGGGCCCCCTCCCTCCTCAACACCAGTAAAATGTCAACAGTGGCTGGAGAAGGCCCTTAAGAGGCCAGCTTAGTTTTTCAGTTGGCTTTACAGCAGACAAGCCACCCAAAACACCTCCTTTGCACCTAGTAAAATTCCAATGGGGACAACAACCACTGCACCCTCCTGCCTTCCTGCTTAATTTTACACCACTATACTTAATACCAATCTACCCACAAAGGGGACATAAAGTTCCAGCCAGTGTTGATGATTCAATTCATAGGTGTCCAACCTACAACTATCTAGTTATGATGTTTACTTCACTTGACAAAGGGGTAGCACTCTGAAAGCTTGTGATTTCAAATAAACCTGTTGGACCTGTGATTCATGAAGTAGAATCTATGCTTCCAGCACTCTAAGCTTACTAAACTAAAAGCAGTTAATGCATTAACCTGAAAATCAGTTATATATCTGAACACCTATGACTGTATGAAACAACTATTCTTTGTGATGTAACATATTTTGTTGGTCCATATTGCTGAGCAATCAGATTCACAGTAATTATCAGTGTATGATTTGCATCTCTTATCTTTAGTGCCATGCATATCCATGTGCATGTGACCGTTTGTTTTTGACATTTAGCATGTATCTTTTTTCTTAGAAAGTGAGCTACTAACATGTGTATTTTTATGGCTTGTATCAGTTGTTGGTTTGCTTGTTGAGTACAACTAGTTTGAATGATTATCCATCAACCTTATCTCTTTTCCCTTCTGGCATTTGTTTAATAGCATTCACTAAAAAAAAGCTGCAGGTAGTGTGTTATGCTGTTATGTGCTGCCACTATGTTTGATTGTCCTACATCTTAGAGAAAATCACGTGCTATGTGATTCATCATAGTTGTGACAATAAACACTTCTGTTCAGTGTCTAAACTGATAATCATGGCTGGTCAAATAATTTTTTACCTTATTTAATTGATATGTGCAATTGTGTGAAAACTTACCAACTTAGTAAACTTCTAATTAATACAGTAGCTAAAAAGCAAACCTTTTCTGCCCTCAAACAACATTTTAGGACTTCCCACTAAAAAGTGTAATGGGCTGGCAAAAAATTAAGTCAATATTTATTGTATTGCCTGTTCTTTGTTTTGGTCATAATCCTATACTATTATTTTATTGCTAATCTCACACCTTCTGACCTCGTATGAGGCCTGAACTGGAAACTGTATAATTTTATTACAAACTGCTGAAATATTGATTGAAAGGAAGAGAATTTAGAAATCTGTGAAATAAAGTTAATTTTGTGTTCCGTCACAATTATAAATTTTCTAGGTTTTTCACTGAATTTGTATTTGTTGATGTATTGAAAATCCGCTGCTACTTTTAAACAACATGAGAGCCTTAGTTTAGGCTTATGAAAGTTTCCACCTTACCTGAAACAATACAAATATATAACAAAGTATAGACGTTGAAAAGTATTGGAGTGTTGTTTAATCACAAATGTATCTAACAGATTGATCCCATTCTTTATAGGGTAACTATGTTTGGAAAGGACAACTTGATGAATGCTGAAAACCTTGGAATTGTGTTTGGGCCTACATTAATGCGACCCCCTGAACAAAATACACTGGCAACTTTGAATGATATGCGATACCAGAGACTGATTGTTCAACTCTTGATTGAAAATGAGGATGTATTGTTCTGAGAGAAGAAAACAATATGAAGTAACACCAGCATTGTAGTTGCTGTTTGTGACTTAGCTGCAAATGGCACTGGTGCTACTATCTCCTTGCACAATTGGCTACGTAAGCTTAAGTCTGATGCTGCAGATGAGTACTAAAACATTTCCTGTAGCCTGCTTGTTAGGCAGTACATGTTTAATTAAGAGTTGAGGTTGGGAAGGATTATCCTAATATTCCATATGTTTTCCCACAAAAATAGTTTTTGCTGTATAACATAACTCTTAAGTAAAACTGGTGTGTGACTACCACAAGCTACAGAGTTGATATCTTGCTTTTTAAAATCGAAGACAAATATCCTCCTTTGGTAAAGCCAGTAGTCAGATTTCCACTCCAAAGTTAGCTTGGTGCAGAATTAGTGTTTTTTTTTAAAGTTATAATTATATTGTTTACCTGTTTCATTTCCGAAATACATCACAGAATTTTGAATTGCACTAAGTGTCTATACATTAGCATATCAATTAATTTATACCTATACATTTTCAAAAAATCATTGTCCATTAACTTGAATAGAAATTTGTGCTACATATAACAAATTATCAATATACGAGAAATGATCAATTTTGCAATACTTACAGGAAATAATGCCGGTCACACGCAGCAGTGAAAAGATGATATTCAAACAGTAATTTTTAATTATCATTGTACACTTCTGCCCTTTTCTGCCCAAAACTTCCCCATTGTATTTACATTCAGCTCACAATGAGAACTGAATTAATTTTCACATTGCTGTATTTATGACTGCCAGAGTAATGAATGGAAAGCATTTAATTTGTATATATGTATATAGCTGTGTTTAGTTATCATTTTGGTAATGATAGAAGAACGTTGCCAAATTAAGAAGGAAGGATCTTCTGTATTTCTTCCATTTTATTTTTCCTTGTGAACATTAGCTATATTCCTGGTTATTATGGGCCATGTGGGCTGCATTTCAAAACTGTTGAACTTCATACTTTCTTCGCAAGTTTCTTTCATACATCATTTTGGTTAGAGAAAACTTATCAATCCTTTCATGTTTTGCAGTGGCATATTAATAGTTTTCTGTGGTTCCCTTGGTGGTGTTAACTCATCCCTTTCAAACAAATATATTTAAAGTAGATTGAAAATGTTTTAAGAAGTGTTCTGTGATATAATTTTGATAGTTTTCAAATGCAAATTATATGTTTTAACTAAATCAAATGCTGCAAATGTTTAATAGATAACTTTAAAATTCTTCTGAGATGTAAATTTGCATTGTTTAGTGAACTGAGCATAGTCACTGGTACCTCTGTTTAAAATATTTTGCTTCAAAAGCTTTTGGCTATTTTATTTCTCATCAATGAATGTGTAAAATGATGCCAGATTTACTTTGTAAATTAAACAATGTACTGTGAAAAATTTATTAAATGTACTATTAAATTTAAATCCAACAAGTTACTGACTTTTATCAATAAATGACAAAGAAAGATTTGATCTTTAGTGAAATTTTCTAATGCCATGCCAATTGATTAAGGTATAACTTTTTACATGAAGATAAACATTTTGTTGCAAGATTCAGTGCTCAGCTGTGCATTTTGTTTTGCCACTTCTGAAACAGTGTACACGTAGTCTGATACCTCAGCACAGTATGTCTGCTACACTGTAGGTATTACTGCCTCTTCGTTGAATCATGAAAACTGAAATCCTATTTGCCACTCTGAGTGCCATAGTTACAATGTTTAAAAGACACTTAGGTAGGTACGTGAATAGGCAAGGTTTGGAGGAATATGGGCCAAGAGCAGGGAGTTGGGATTAATTTAGTTTAGGATTATGTTTGGCATGGACTGATTGACCATTTGTCTATTTCCATACTGTATGACTCTATGACTATTCAAAACAAAGCAGGACAGTTCTTCTGTGTTCTCGTTAATATTAACCCAAAGTCTGGAGAAACTCAGCAGGCCTTTCAGAAGCTGTGTAGACAGAACCAGATGATGTTTAAAGACGAATGACATTATAAAGCAATGAGAGGTCAAGAAGAGCATTTGGAACAGAAATGCAGGCCAGAGAAATCTTAAACTGAAAGAAGAAAAGACAAAGGAGTGGTGATATTATAGAGAAAACATGGAGTAGATCCAGAGTAAGTGATAATAAAGATGTGTTCTAACTGAAAGCAGAGTCATGAAAAACAAGATGCAGACATTAGGGAGTTGGTGGGGTCGGTGTAGGGCAGTAGGACACATTGCTTCCTATCTCCGGCTAGACTGCGACTACAGGACTGAACATCAAGCCATTGTTTCAACTGTCACTGACATCACCTCCTCTGAAGATCTTCCCTCCACTGCTTTCCACTTTATACAGCCCACTCTACCTTCTTACCAAACTCCACAAACAGGGCTGCCCTTGCAGACCCATAGTTTCAACCTGTTCCTGCCCTACTGAAATTACTTCATTTTTCCCCATCTTGACTCTCTTTTTCTCCCTTTGTTTACTGTTTTCCCAAACACATTCATAAGTCTTCTGATGGTTTATGTCAGTTTAACAATTTCCAGTTTTCTGGTTGTAACCACCAACTCTTCACTACACATCTACAGCTTACTTCCCCACAGCATAGTCTGGGTGTCTTCACTTCTTTGAGACCTGAGCAGTCCAATCACCACCACCCTCCTCTGCTTGACCCTGTTCATTCTTAGTGAATAATTTCTCCTTCAACTGTCTCAATTTACGTATTAAAAAAATGATTATGGGCCCTAGTTATGCCTTCCCTTTTGTGGAGTGTGTGAAACAGTCCTTCTCACAACTGTTTCTCCAGTACGTCGGTGACTATTATTACTGCCTCCCGTTCTCATTTGGTACTAGAAGAATTTGTTTAGGGTAGATTGAAGAGAACCCTCTTTTCAGCAAATGAAGGCTATCTGGCATGTAGTTGAAGACACTTGATATATTGTGAAGGCCCAAGGATAAGTGAGAAGGGGATCTAATAACGTTCTAATCTAATGGGATTATGTAAAACTGTCCATGCACTTATCAGTCACATGATTAACTTGATTGGATGTGTATTTAATCAATTAATAATGATTGATTAATCACAGCCAAGGGCAATCTAAAAGCAAATTCATTTTAAAAAAAGTGGACATGTCCCATTGTTCAGTGGAGACGCCTCTGCACTGCCCAAGGTTTTCTCTCCATGAGTGTAGAACAAACTCTTTGATGCTGGAAGTGGACCTAAGTGTGCAATGATTCATTTTTGCATTCCAAACAAACACCATCACTAACTTTCTACTTTCAAATTTAACTTCAGGATTGGAAAAGATCTCCCAATAAAGAATGATGTGGAGGTGCTGATGTTGGAGTGGGGCAGATAAGGTCAGAAGTCACACAACACAAGTTATAGTCCAACAGGTTTATTTGAAATAACAAGCACTCAGAATGTTGCTCCTTCATCAGGTGAAGTGAAGAGAAACTCACAGGCACAGAATTTATAGGCAGAGAAATCAAAAGATCATACAAATGGCGTGAATGCAGTATCAACAGGTTGAATAACAAGTCTCTGTTAGGCGATCAAAAGTGTCAAATGGATTGAGTAAAGTGTCAATAGCTGAATAACAAACAAAGCGATGACCTACTATCTGATTAAATAAGGCAGAGAGATAATTACACTAAGTTAAAAATAAGGTGGTGCTGGAAACAAACCAAATGGTTGGAATAACACGATAGATATGAGTCACATACCAAGGGTGTCACCAATGTAACAAGTAAGCCAAAACTGCACAAATTAATTGGAGCAATCATAACAAGTTATCAAGGTGTCAAACAGGACAGTAATGAAGATTTTACAATTACAGAACTTTATGGTGGGATTACATGTAGGGACATGACCCCAAGATCACAGTTCAGGCTGTCTTCAGAGGTGCTGAACTTGGCTATCAGTTTCTGTTCGGCAATTCTATGTTGTGTATCTTGGAGGATGCTTACCTGAAAGTTGGAGGCTGAATGTCCTTGACTGTTGAGGTCTTCCCCCACTAGGAAGGAACAGTAGGAGCCTACCTGATGATTGTCACACGGTGTCCATTCATCCATCGTCATAGTGTCTGCATTGTCTCGCCAGTATACTATGCCTCGGGACATCCTTGCCTGTAGCGTATGAGGTAGACAACATTTTCTGAGTCACTTAAGTACTTACTCTGCATGTGGTGGGTGGTGTTCCCACATGTGATGCTAGTATCCATGTCAATAGTCTGGTATGTCTTGCAGATGTTGTCATAGCAGGATTGTGTAGTGTTATGGTCAATGTTGTCCTGAAGGCTGGCTAGTTTTCTGCAAACAATGAGAAGTGGGATGACCCTGGCAAGATGTTTGTTATCATCGATGACATGTTGAAGGTTGCAAAGAACATGGCATTGTTTCTTCACTCCAGGGAAGTACTGGACTTTGAAGGGTATTCGATAGGTCATATTCTGTGTTTGTTTTCTGAGGAGGTCATTGTAGTCAGAACTGGAGATTGATGAGTTGAGCATCACTTCCTGCTCTTATAAGGGCATCTTTCAGCATCTTTAGGTGACTGTCATGTTTTTCCTTGTCTGAGCAGATCCTGTGTATATGCAGGGCTTGTCAGTAGGGGATGGCTTCTTTAACGTGTTTCAGATGGAAGCTAGAGAAGTGCAGCATCATGGGATTATCCATGGGCTTGTGGTAGAGTGAAGTACTAAGGTGTCTGTCCTTGAGGGAGATGTGTGGGTCCAAGAATGAGACTGATTCTGAAGAGTAGGCCATGGTAAGTCTGACAATGGGATAAAACTTTTGATATCGTTGTGTGGTCATTTCAGTGATTCCTCACTGTGAGTCCAAACAAACAAAATGTAGATGTGTCTGGTGTATAGCATTGGTCAAAGGTTCTGTGCAGAAAAAAAGTCTTGCTCAAAATTGTGCCAATGAAAACCCTGGAATATAGGGGTGCTACTGTGGTCCACATTGTTGTTCCATGTGTCTCGATGAACAGTTTGAATGTCAAAGGTGAAGATGTTGTGGTCGAGGATGAAGCAGATGAAATGTTGGATGGCACCTGGAAATTGGCAGTTGTTGGTGCTGAGTATTGTTATGGAGAAGAGTTTGAAACCCTCTGATAATTAAACCAAAACACAAGCCCCCAGTCTGTTATGGTAGGAGCAGAGGTTCCTTTCTATAATTAAACCTGAAACACCCGATGAAGCGTGCCTTGCCTGTATTAGTTGTTAAAAAGAGTGGTTACATGTAAAAAACTCCCTGATATTCATTTTATAAGTAACAATTTGTTTATTTAACCCCAGCAGTAAACAAATCAACAGAATTACTAACAACATTTATCTTCATAAATGTCTTGGTTGAGGAAGTGGAAGGGTAGGTTAGTAAGGTTGCTGATGACACAAGGGTTGGTGGAATTGTGGATAGTGTAGAGGGCTGTTGTAGGTTGCAGCAGGACATTGACAGAATGCAGAGCTGGGCAAAGAAGTGGCAGATGGAATTCAACCCGGAAAAGTATGAAGTGGTTCATTTTGGAGGGTCAAATTTGAATGTAGAATACAGGGTTGATGGCAGGATTCTTGGCAGTGTGGAGGAACAGAGGGATCTTGCAGTCCTCGTACATAGTTTCCTTAAAGGTTCTACCCAAGTTGATAGGGTTGTTAGGAATGCATATAGTGTGTTGGCTTTCTTTAGCAGGGAAGTTGAGTTTGAGAGCCATGAGGTATTGTTGCAGCTCTATAAAACCCTGGTTAGACCACACTTAGAATATTGTGTTCAGTTCTGGTTGCCTCATTATAGGAAGGATGAGGAAGCTTTCGACAGGGTGTAGAGGAGATTTACCAGGATGTTGCTTGGACTGGAGGACAGATCTTATGACAAAAGGTTGAGTTAGCTAGGGCTTTTCTCATTGGAGTGAGGAAGGATGACAGGGGACTTGATAGAGGTGTGCAGATGATGAGAGGCATAGATGGAGTGGATAGTCAGAGACTTTTTCCAAGGGCAGAAATTACTATTACAAGGGGGCATAATTTTAAGGTGACTGGAGGAAGGTATAGGGGAAATGTCAGAGGTAAGTTCTTTACACAGAGTGGTGGGTGCGTGGAATGTGCTGCCAGTGGCGGTAGTGGAATCAGATACATTAGTGATATTTAAGTGACTCTTGGATAGGCACATGGATGATAGTAACATGTAGGGTATGCAGGGTAATTTGTTCTTAGAGTAGGATAATAGGTCGGCACAACATCGTGGGCCAAAGAGCCTGTACTGTTCTATGTTCTATGTAAACCAAACAATTTCCCCTTAACTACTAACTATTCCCTACACTGAACTAAATTCTACTGGTACGCTTTCATTAAACAGAAGTCCTGCTTAAATAAACCCAAGTAATAAGAAAATAAATTAAAATGCAATCTCTCAAAGTCTATGCACCTTTCTTCTGTTGTACTCAAGTCATAAACACCTTCATTCCACTGATCTGGCTGTAAAGTCTTCTGTGAGGACTCTTAGCTAGAAGTGCCATAATATCTTTTATGGATAGATGGTGCTTTCTTAGAGAGCTTAGCAATTTCTTGTGAGAGCTAGATGCTTATTTCTCAGATAGTGGTTTGCTGTCACCCTGATTTTCAAAAACCCTCTCCTTGTATACCTTGGATAACATATCAATTTTCTTACAATAGCATTGGTCTGAGTTTGTCAAAACCATCAGATTTAAATTCAATTGGATTTTGATTTCTAAGTGTTTGGTTTAAATTTATTGGCTGATTCTAGCTAGTTGCCAAAACTTCGGAACAAGCCTAAGGTTTCCAATCACACAACCAATTGATATATGTTTCCATTTCAGAACAGGCTGTACATCTTCAGCTACATACAGACACATTTTTTTCCCTGTATAACTCTCTATGCTTTACCTCTTAAAGAAACCATGCACTCTTCTCCCTTATCATGTTCTACAAACAAAATTCCAGTTTCCTACCTTCAAATTCATGATTACTGTACATAACTTCATAACGGTATGACGCCAATAAAGAGGAGACGGAAAAGGATCTTTTAACTTTGAGTGATGAGAGTGAGATTGTGAGAGAAGTGGAGGGGGTGTGGGGTGGAGAGAGGGAGGAAATCCTTCACAACTCCAAAAAAAAATCCTTTTGATAACTGGGAGTAAATCATCTTTGTAACAAGTAAGATATCATTCAGCAAAAGAAAATTTCACATCTAATTCCGTAGAAAGCTTAAGCAACACAGTGGAGCCACCAGAGATATGTTAAAAAGCTTGCATTAATCATCCAACAAAATGGCACTGCTTCAGATTATTCATTAACACAGATTTCACAGAAGCACAAGAATGGCATGACCGTTTGAGTCAATGTTGAACTGCAGATCATTTACCATTATAAATCCTGTCACAGCACCACCTCTAGGAATAAATGGTATTGCAGGTAAGTATTGGTATAAATGGTTTTATTCTGAAACTTACAATTCACTGAAATGCAAGCTTGCAATCAACTTACTTTATTAAAGAAATGGACTAGGCAAATCTTGATGGAGAAATAATGCTGCATGAAAAAGGCACACTGTAATTTACACAGCAATTGTCCAGCAAATGCAGGGATTAAAAGAAATTCGGTTGATTTACATTGTTTCACCACAAAACAATCACATTACAAGCCCTATCTTTCTTGTAAGGCATGGTAGCAATCAAGGATATAAGTACTTTCTAACATCCTGAAAATTGTTATTGCAATGCCAGTCAGTCGGTCTCCCTGGTGAAAATGAGAAATTTCAAACATTTTTCTTGTATTTCATGAACCTTCAGACTTTTAAAAATTCATTTTTATTTGCTTTCTGCATTCCTTAAACCAATCAGTCCTTCCCACTTTTGTGTTCTTTACCTGTTTTCACTCTAATTTGCCGACCATTTTTCTCTTGTTTCTTTGTCAAGTCTTAAATCTCTTTAGTTAAAGAGATACAGTGATGTTGATCATTAAGGATTGGAGGATCCAGATGCCTTTTTGCACTCGCCACATCATTATCAATTCTAACCTTCAGCAAAATAAGGCACAAAATATTTTAAACATGTTCAGGAAAAATATGTTGAGGTGTTTTGTTATAAGATGCCATATTCCATTAAGTATGACTCATTATTTTGTTTCAAGTAGTGTGATGCAGAATGAAGATTTATAGCAAGTGACATTTTCCTACAGGAGAGTTAGAAGGCACTAAGGGATTTTATAGAAACATCAGTCCATCAGCCCATTTGATGCCTCAAATGCACTTGCTGTATCTTAGCAGGAGAAACCTTAAGCATCTGCTAATCCCTGTTGCCCTTTAATGAGGAAGTAAAACAACTAACTGCCAAGTAAACTAGTACCTTATTATCTGATCTTCTGTACCATGCTTTTCCTGATACTATCTCACCATTTCCTTTTATTCAATGAATTGGAATTTCTTTCTTTCAATTCTTTTCCATGATATGAACTTTGTTGGCTAAACTGGAATTTATTACTGAGCTCTAATTGTATTTCAGAAGCTAATAGAGTCTTGCCTAATTCAATTGCTGCAGTTCTTCTAGTATAGCTAGGCCTATGCTGCTGTTAGGGAGTGAGTTCCAAGACTGTGGTTTAGCAATGACAAGGAACAGAAATATATTTCCAGGTTAGTATGGTGTTTGACTTGGAAGGAAATATGAATATAGTCATGGTCCCACATACATGCAGCACTTGTTCTTGTAAGTGGCACAGGCATGAGTGCTTAGTGCAGCACTTGAGTTTAGATTCCTGACCCAATTCCTCCTGCCTGCTCTGTTACCGTTGTTTCCTGGGATCACCAGTTGAAGGCCACTGTTAAGCTCACATCAATAACCCAGAAATCTCCAAATTATCTCAATGAAGGGAGAGGAATAAGAGTGAACAATTTTTCGGACCCGACTGTTTATCTGCTGAAAGCCTAATTCTCAATCGTGCCCTTCATTTACTAATTGTATAACTTTTAGAGCCCTGATGCCCTTTCTATGTGCTATCTTTTGATACTAGGATAGAATCTGAATTTTCTTAGATAGTAGCCCTCTGCTTTGCTGAAGAGAATCCCAATGCATGGGAGACATTGTGTATAAATAAGAACCCTTGAGCAACAAAACTGAACTAGCATCAACTGGAAGTCCAAACACAACTACTGGTATTATTTTTTCCATTTACTGTTTATCTTTATTTTCCTTTCCTTTCTCTGTCAGTGAAACCCTCCCAGCTGCATACAAAAGTTGTATGAAGGTAGCACTGTGTCAAGCGTGGTTGCTATCTAAATGGCTAGCCCTGTTTCAATACTGAGCTATCACAATGCTTCCTTCCTCAGGAAGCATATAAGCATTGCATCCCTTTCAAGGTTATCAGAATGATACCAGGGCTTAAAGGGTTAAATTATGAATATAAATTGCATAAGGCCTAATTGATACATTTACAATGATAAAGGGATTCACGATACAGATAAATGATTTCTTCAGGTGGGAAATACAAAGCAAGGGATTGATCATAAAATCAGAGGCAGTTGCCTTAGGAGTGAAATCAGGAAGCATTTATCCATTCAAAAGGTAATAGAATTTTCTCACCCTAAAAGCTGTGGACACTGTCTATTGAAGGTTGCTCAACTCTGATTGTTAGGTTTTTTTGTTTGGTGACAGCTTGGAGGGAATGTTAATTCTCGTATCAGGTAATGATAACTCTCCTGGAGACAAAATGCACATTAGACCAAGATGTATGGCAACTCTCCTTCCTCTTACAAAATATTCTAGACTCATTTAATGTTGTCTCTTATCATGGAAACATGGGGGAAATCAACACTCATCCAGCAATCACAGAAACTGAGAGGGAGAAGATAGAATAGGTGACGGTATTACCGCTGAATAAAAGAGCCTACAGAGGCATTCGGGACGAGCTGGGCAGAATTGACTGGAAGACGAGCCTAGCAGGAAAGACAGTGGAACAGCAATGGCAGGCATTTCTGGGAATAATTCAGGAGACACAGCAAAAATTCATCCCTAGGAAAAAGAAGCATGGTACAGGGAGGATGAGGCAACCATGGCTAACTAAGGAAGTCAGGGATAGCATAAAAGCAAAAGAGAAAGCATATAATGTGGTGAAGGGCACTGGGAAACCAGAGGACTGGGAAGCTTACAAAGACCAACAGAAGGCAATACAAAAGACATAAGGAGGGAAAAGATTAAATATGAGGGTAAGCTAGCCAGTAATATAAATGAAGACTGCAAGAGTTTCTTTAGTTCTATAAAGTGCAAAAGAGAGGGAAAAATGAACATTGGACCACTGGAAAATGACAGTGAAGAGACAGTAGTGGGGAACAAAGAAATGGCTGAGGAACTGAATCAGTCTTTACTGTGGAAGACACAACTAATCTCCCAAAAATTCAAGAGAGTCAGGGGCAGAGCTGAGTATGGTAGCCATCACCAAGGAAAAGGTGCTAGTAAAACTGATTGGCCTCAAGGTGGATAAATCACCTCGAACAGATGGACTACACCCAAGAGTTCTAAAGGAAATAGTTGACAAGATAGTAGAAGTGTTAGTGGTGATCTTTCAGGAGTTGATAGAGTCAGGGAGGGTCCCAGGGGACTGGAAAATTACTAATGTGATATTCCTGTTTAAAAAGGGAGTGAGGCAAATGACAGAAAATTACAGGCCAATTAGCCTAATCTTGGTCGTGGGAAAGATGTTGGAGTTCATTTTAACGGATGAGATTTCTGAATATTTGGAAGTGTATGGTAAAATAGAGCAAAGTCAGCATGGTTTCATCAAGGGGAGGTCATGCCTGACAAATCTGCTAGAATTTTTCGAGGAAGTAATGAGCAGGGTAGACCATGGATGTTATCTACTTGGGCTTTAAGATGGCCTTTGACTAGGAGCCACACAGGAGGCTGCTGAGTAAGTTAACGGCCCACGGTGTTAGAGGCAGGGTGCTTGCACGAATAGAAGATTGGCTGTCCGGTAGAAAGCAGACAGTAGGGTTAAAAGGGTCTTTCTCAGGTTGGCAGCCGGTGAGAAGTGGTGTTCCACAAGGGTCAGTGTTGGGACCACAATTTTTCACTTTATACATTCATGATCCAGATGAAGGAACTGTGGACATTCTGGCTAAGTTTGCAGACAATACAAAGATAGTAAGGGACAATTCCCTCTGAACTAAAGTGACAAAAATCCAAGAGTTCATGGTAAACACATAGAGCATCTTTACAATCTCTACCACAAAACCTGATAAGAAATTAGCCTGGAGCCAGACAAGTATATATCACAAGGAAGTCATCCATTAATATTCTGGAGGTACAATTAATGTGATTGAAACTATCTGGACACTGGAAACAAAACCATTGCCTCCATATGCATTTGATGCACTATAAATAACTTTCCTTTAAAAGAACCATGACTTCCGAATTTCAATACTTTAAGACAAGGGGATTTTTAAAATAATCTCATCAGGCAAGGTTAAACTTAGTAGAGGTAACACACACAGACCTGGCTGTATCTTGGAGCAGCACAGAGACTCAGTGGTTAGCACTGCTGCTTCATGGTGCCAGGGACCCAGTTTTCCATAATTTGCAGAGGTGGGGAGGCTGCAGAAGGATTTGGACATGTTAGGAGAGTGGGCAAAGAAATGGCAGATGGAGTACAACATGGGAAAGTGTGAGGTCATGCACTTTGGTAAGAAGAATAAAAGCATGGACTATTTTCTAAATGGTGAGAAAATTCAGAAGCCTGAAGTGCAAGGAGACTTGGGAGTTCTAGTCCAGGATTCTCACAAGGTAAACTTGCAGGTTCAGTCAGTAGCCAGGAAAGCAAATGCAATGTTGGCATTTATTTTGAGAGGACTTGAATATAAAAGCAGCAATGTACTACTGAGGCTTTATAAGGCCATGGTCAGGCCACATTTGGAGTATTATGTGCAGTTTTG
Organism: Stegostoma tigrinum; assembly: GCF_030684315.1. Taxonomy (NCBI): domain Eukaryota; kingdom Metazoa; phylum Chordata; class Chondrichthyes; order Orectolobiformes; family Stegostomatidae; genus Stegostoma; species Stegostoma tigrinum. The sequence continues at coordinate 59,753,429 of NC_081355.1, forward strand.
GGCCCCATATCTCAGGAAGGATGAACTGGTCCTGGAGCAGGTTCAGAGCAGACTCACAAGAATGGTCTCAGGAATAAAAAGCTTAACATTTGAGGACACTAGGACTACATTCATTGGAGTTTAGAAGGATACGGGGGGATCTAATTGACACTTATAGAATACTGAATGGCCTGGACAGAATGGATGTTGGGAACATGTTTTCATTTGTAGGAGAGTCTAGGACCTAAGAGCACAGACTTAGAGTAAAGGGAAGGCCTATTAGAACACAAATAAGGAGAAATTTCTTCAGCTAGAGAGTGGTGAATCTATGGAATTCACTGCCACAGAGGGCTGTGGAGGCCAGGTCATTGAGTACATTTAAGACTGAGATAGATAGGTTCTTGATTATCATGGGGGTCAAGGATTACGGGGAGAAAGTGGGAGAATGGGGTTGAGGAACTTATCAGCCATGATTGAATGATGGAGAGACTCGATGGGCCAAATGGCCTCATTTCTAGTCCTATGTCTTATGATCTTATGGTCTTAAACACCTTTAATCATTATTTCCTTTCTGTACCTCCTATGCAGTGATTTGCCCTATGTGTGTTCTTTAGACTATATGACACAAAGTAGTGTTCCCTGATTACTTAAAAAAAAGCAATTGAGAAACATTCACAGAGGATTTTTGTCCCACATACTATTCTGTGTAAGTGCAGCATGGTCATTTACTGGATGGTATGATCCAGGAATCCAGTACAGGAACTGCAAGCAAAGAATTTTTGTAGTCCTTTATATGTTAAATATATATTGAATCAACTACCTCTCACTTTATCTTTTATTTTATAAATACAGGACCATTGTACTGGTTTGTAATATATCCATAAATCTCTGCTCTTTGCATAATTTTTGAATAAAAATATTGTGTATTTGTAGCACTGAAACAGATCTATTCTACAGTAATATATGCAATGTTTGTTATATTAAATAAGCATGGCAAATTATTAATCAAGCTCCAGCCCATGCAGCTATTTCAGAAATGTTTATGCTCCATTCCACATATTCTGAAGCACAAATCTAAATATTTTCAATAACTATTGATTCATTGATCAATTTCAAATACAATTCTTTGTAAAGTATTGATTCACATAAGTTTATTGTTAATCCTTGTGTTAAGATTAACAGGATTTATTTCACTCATACCAAGCAGATTAGTTAGACAGGAACATGTATTTCAGAATCAGTCCAACAGTGTTATAACTCAGTATCTAATTCATTGCTTATTTAATGGAACCAACAGAAAGGATAACCAATAACTAAGATTTTACATATTGGGCACAAGTTTGTTATTTTTGGAACCTTAACATTTTAAAATATAACATTATAAAACTAATCAAATAAACTCTTGAATTAATCATTCATGCTTTAAAATAGTATCAAATGAAATACTCATTTTATTGTCATTATTAGAATATATATCATAAATAATCTGCCCATGAAGTAAAGGCAAAACAGTGTGGATGCTGGAAATCTGAAACAATCAGAACACTGGAGACACTCAGCAGGTCTGGCAGTATCTGTGGAGAGAGAAATAGAGTTAATGTTTCGAGTTTGGTATGACTTCTTCAGAACTATGAATTGTATAGCTGAGATTAATATATATAGAAAACAAGACTTCTTTCCTCTGATGTTCAATTCTGTGTTGTTGGCTAGAGCTCTGTTCCCTCCAAGCTGCAAAGGTGCTTGGGTTATGCATGCAATTCAAAACTCAACATACAGGAGACAGAAAGCCATCACACAAGCAGCCTCTTTCAAGAATAATAGTGTGAAGCTGGATGAACACAGCAGGCCAAGCAGCATCTCAGGTGCTGTGTTCATCCAGCTTCACACTTTATTATCTTGGATTCTCCAGCATCTGCAGTTCCCATTATCACTGATACAGCAGCCTCTTTCAGCTTTGCAAATGAGCAGTACAACAGACAGACGGCACTACAGATTTGTGATTCATTCCAAAGCATGAACTTTGAATCGGGTGGGTGTGGCAATGCTTACTTTTCGTCAAGTATTGACTCCTCTTCTATGACTTTGGCAGCACTCCAGTACTTAACCCAAGTGTACATCCTTCCTGTTTGAACCTAAAGAACTGATTACTAAATGCCTCAGTAAATTTCAGTGGAGTTAATAGCATTAATGAAATCAGTGAAGTTCCGAAGGATACGTCTTTTATTCCAAGACCAGTAGCTCAGATGTCAGAAAAATCAATCCCCTCTGAACTAAAGTGGCACAAATCCAAGAGTTCATGGTAAAAACATAATGCATCCTTACAATCTCTACCACGAAGTCTGTTATGAAATCAGCCTGGAGGTTTGCCAGTCTATATCACAAGGAAGTCATCCAGTAATATTTTGGACGTGCAATTAATGTGATTGAAACTATCTGGACACTGGAAACAAAACCATTGCCTACATATGCATTTGATGCACTGTAAATATGTTTCCTTTAAAAGAACCATGACTTCTGAATTTCAAGACTTTAAGACAAGGGGATTTTTAAAATAATCTTACGAGGCAGTCTAAACTTAGTAGAGGTAACACATACAGACCTGGCTGTATCTTGGGGCCGCACAGAGACTTATTGGTTAGCACTGCTGCTTCATGGTTCCAGGGACCCAGGTTTGATTCCACCCTTGGGTGACTGTGAGCATTTTCACGTTCTCCCAGTGTCTGTGTTTCTGCTGGGTGCTCTGGTTCCCTCCCAATGTCCAAAGATGTGCAATGCTAAATTGGCCAGTGTTCAGGGATGTGTAGATTATGTGTGTTAGTCATCAGAAATGCAGGGTTACAGGGAAATGGTAGGTGGATGGGTCTGGGTGTCATGCTCTTTGCAGGGTTGGGGTGGACTTGTTGGGCTGAAGAGCCTATTTCAACACGGAACATATTATTCTATTTGACCTGGGCATCCAGTTTTTTTTTGAGGTTTTGCATGACCATTACAATTGCTAATCACTTCCTTTATCCTATATCAGGAAATCTTCTAGAACTGTGCCCTTACTCAAGCATCTTCCCATAACAAATTTTCAGTTTCTACTGAAACATCAGTGTTCAGTTTGTTAACCATTTTACACTACTGTAGGTATTTAAATCATTAATGAAAGTAATTAACAATACCTGGCATTGCCTGCATATTATAATTGAGAAGATGCCAATCATTAGTTGTGGACCAAGTACAATTGCAGGCAGATAGAAATCCTGCCTGTTACTGCTTTGGGGACATCCACAGCAGTATTTTCCCTGCAGGCTTCAAGACTTGTTATTAAGTTTAAGTGAGACTCAGAAGTCTGTACAATAATAGGAACAGTCAGTCACCCTCCTGACATTTTGTTTGATCTGGATAGTAAATGGTAAAGCATGCTCTTTGGCCATTCAATTAAGGGCAATGAACTGGATAGTAGTAATGGAAATTCCTTACAGATAAACGATGGAAGGTGTGCCCTCCCTCCAACTGGTCTAACCAACTCCCTACAATAAGACTTTAAGTGGCTATTAATTAGTTGGGGGGTACACTGGATGACGAGTGTGAAAGTCAACAGTAATTGAGCTATGGAATTGTGAGGAAATTGTATCCCAATCATTTTTATATGTAGTTCTTAAATGTAGTCCCTTGTAAAAGAATTGTTTTGCAACTAATTTATTCCAAATTAAACATTGCTACAACAAATAATAAGGTGTGTCACTATATTCTCATTTGCAGTTTTGGAAAGATTTATTAAAAGTCTGGCACACCCTGTTCTACAGTTTACATTACCTGAACTGTTTGTATCCACTTCAGTATTATGGAGTAGCAATGTTCAAAGCAACAAATGTTCAATGAAAACTTAGAAGTTAGCATATATGTGCAAAGCGTTTGTCAGTCAAGTGACATAAATTGAAAAAGATGAGGCCCGATATTCTATCAATAAAGCTGATGTATCGTGGCATCTTTCAATGATTTAAACACCATATTAATTCAGCAAAGTAGCCTTAGACAACAGGACCACGTAGACAGCTGGTCAGATTGACCAAACAATGCCAATAGAATTCAGTCCAGATAAGTGTGGGGTGCATTTTGGCAAGATTATCAAAGTAAGGGAATATACAACAAATGGTAGGACCCTGGAAGGACTGAGGACCGGAGGGTCTTTAGTAAGCACATCCACTGCTGGATAAAGTGGTTAAGAAGACATATGGGATATTTGGCTTTATTGGTTGAGACAGAGTTGAAGAGCAGGGGTGGGGGATCAAATGATTGAGATGTATGAAATTATGAAGGGCAGAGATAGTGTCAAGATAGAGGGATCGATGACCAGGAAGCATAGATTTAAGGAGGAGGAGGTTAAAGGGAATATGAGGAAAATATTTTTCACCCAGAGGGCAATGGGAATTTGGAGCTCACTGTCAATAATAAGTAGAGGCAGAAACCCTCATAACACTTAATTAGTATTTGGATGTGCACTTGCAATGCCAAGGTGTGCAAGGCTATGGCTCACGTGCTGGAAAGTGGCCATAGTTATGTGGCTGTTTTTGATTGTCACAGACTTGATGGGCCAAAGGGCATTTCTCTGTGCTGTAGAACTCCATGGCTTCAAGTATATAAATCACCTTGTTACTTCCAGAAGTTAATTTCTCAAAGGGTACTTTCTGATTTTAGCTGGTACAACTACTCAGCTCTGATCACGTGAAAGAGTGTGTCTTGGGCTTGCTTTATTGGGAATACTCAAAATGCGTACACGTTGCACACTTCCAGAGATTTCTGATATGACAGCCCAGGCTGGATGGCTATATCCTGAATAATCAGGGCTAGCCCCTCTGGCTTGTTGAAAATGTGCTTCTCTTGTTTTGACCCAGCCTGAAGATGATTTGCAGCATAACCCAGCAGACATATTGAATAGTTGTGGACTGCTGGACACTACACAAACATTGTATCATAACAGAACTGTTGTAAAAGGAATGGCATTCCTCCTCAAATGACAATGAATTGAATGTGTATAAGTAGAAGCCAGAGAAATCACCATCCTTACAAGGCTTTGAATTCATCCACAACATTTCAATAATTCCTACATAGAGTAATCATGGACAGTCTTCTTCAAAATGTATAGACACCAGTTGAGACTACTATTCAGCTATGTCCCGCGGACTCTGTTGCATTCAAAACTGAGCCTTAATAATGTACGTCTAATAGAGAATGAACATACTCATTGTGAAAAAAATCAAAGAAAAATGTTCCTAATTCTCCTTTGAATTTTATTGCATGTCAATACATTTTGCTAAGTTAGTCTAAACAAACACCCAAGAAGCAGACTAAAATTAAAACCAATAAATGTGCAATATCTTTGTGGCAAAAGTCATGGCAATGATGCCAAGCTATTGGTTTGTCCAGGAGGTTCTGTTATAGCTGTCTGCCCTAGTTGCATTCTCAACTGAAAGTAGTTTTCACCAACGAAAGGCTTAAAATATCAAGTGCTCACATCTCCTGACCTGCTGCTGGCAACTTAAGGTTTAATAAGAATCGAGAGAGTCAGCTCACAGCATTTGTAGCTCTACCTTTGAAAAGACCATCACAGATATCACCCATTAACTGATGTGATATTTATTCTACTAGATATCAGGATCTCATTCTTAATCCATGCATCCATTCTCTCTGTGACCAAAGACAGTGTCATCAGTCTGTAATGATATTGCAATAGTCTTTTATAGCACATTCATGGTGTCTTTCAACCAGAAGGCCCACTATCAAGTCTTACCAGAGGGGTGTCACAACACATCAGAACAAGTTATTTAAAAAGATGTACAAGGACGTGGTATAGCACTAAATTAAGCATCCAGTATTTGTCCAAGTCAAATAAAAAGAGGTGTTGAGTTAGGGTGGAGATGTGAGTCATATGTAGCAATGCTGGCTGCTATCCCTTCTCTCTGGCATGTTGTGTGTTAAGTTTAATAGCTGTAACTCTACAGAAATCAGCAAATTCAGCAAGTGATCCAGAATGGAACCTAGGCAAAGTACAGACTAGAATAAGTCTACCAAACATTGCATTTTTTGTTCAAACTGGGAAACTATTGGTCCCTGATCCACTTTACTGCTTCTCTGTATTTTAAATTCAGAAATTAACTATTTTCAACAATATTTTTCCATGACATGCAATAGTTTCTACATGAAATGTAAATAAGTTAAAACCAGCATTTCAGTACAAGACAAACTTGCTTACTGAAGCTTTTTAAAGAAAGTTGTTTTACTGGGATATTTTTACTCCAGGAAAATGTGCAATTTGACCTTTTGTTCTTATGTATTTGCCACAGGAACAAAGGTGTGTGGGTCAAAATGTATACTTTTATTCTTAGCTATTTGCTACAGGTACAAAGCTTTGTGGGTCAAAATAACACTTAGCAAGAATTTAGTCCAACATGTCAGTGCATTAATGAAGAACAACTGTGATTGTTAAAGAATCCTTCAGATGAAATATAAAACCAAGACTCTACAGAATAAACACAGCAGGCCCAGCAGCATCTTAGGAGCACAAAAGCTGATGTTTTGGGCCTAGACCCTTCATCAGAGAGGGGGATGGGGAGAGGGTTCTGGAATAAATAGGGAGAGAGGGAGAGGCGGACCGAAGATGGAGAAAAGAAGATAGGTGGACAGGAGCGTATAGGTGGGAGGTAGGGAGGGGATACATCAGTCCAGGGAAGACAGACAGATCAAGGAGGTGGGATGAGGTAGTAGGTAGGAAATGGAGGTGCGGCTTGAGGTGGGAGGAAGGGATGGGTGAGAGGAAGAACAGGTTAGGGAAGTGGAGACAGGCTGGGCTCTACTCTCAGTGTCATTCATTGCACACTGCTTCTAAACATTTGTCACAATACCTCCTTCTTCTGCCTAGCTGATAGTCGCAGGATATTGACCACCACAATGGAGAAACAGGTAGCTCCACCAGAAATAACTTCCTTGACTCCTGAGAATGTGAGTATGGATACCTTAGAGGAAGCAGCAGCAAGGTTACCTCCTACACCCCACCAGATCATATTTTAACACCTATGTCAGAATGTCAGCCTTAGAAGTTTGGGACAAAATGCAGATCAGCTCCTCACTCTGAGAGTTCTGCAACTGACCAAGGAAGAAATACCTTGGAGAGCTGCCAGAAATGAGGCACCTAGTAAACCCAGGCAGAAAATAACTCTGCTGATATCAGCAATCAGGGATTTCATACCCATGCACAGAAAGCAACAAGAGCACCGGACGAGTACATGAGATATAGTGCCATTCACAGCCTAGAGACTTCAGTGTAATAACAATATGAGGACTCAGTTGCCTCACGCATATGACTCTTCACTTGCCACCATGGGTGGGTACGCAGCTGCCAGACAGAATGAAGTTCAGCACCCTCGGTGTGTACCAGAGAGGGGCACATGTCTCAACTCCATCACCCCAGCTATTGGTCCTCAGGACTGAAGGAATAGTAATGGAGGATGGGGAACTTGCACATACTCTAGGTGCCAGAGTGACACAGATGACATAGTGACATAGACAGTGACCTAGCCTCACAGCACCAGGGATCTGGGTTCAATTCTAGCATCAGGCAGCTGTGTGGAGTTTGCATGTTCTCCCTGTATCTGCATGGGCTTCCACCAGGTGCTCGGGTTTCCTCTCAAAGTCCAAACACATGCAAAATTGTCCTATGGTGTCTAGGGAGGTGTAGGCTAGGTGGATTAGCTATGGAAAATGTGGGGTTATGGGGATAGGAAGGGCAGGATGTTCTTCGCTACTGGCAAGATGATCCTCAATGTGTCTTAGCTGTCCCTGAATAAACCTCCAGGGAAAACAGGTTCCACTCCAGGTGTGCTTCCTCCACTTCAGCTGCAGAATCTGGGACAGAAGCTGTAATGGGAGACAGGGAAAGAAGAAAACCAATTGAGGGCACTTGGTAACATGGATATGGGTGATAACACACTAAGTTTAAAATATCATACTTGTACATATTTGACAGTATTTGTAACTGTGTCTGTTTGTGACAGCCCGTATATTCCCAAATGTAATTGAGTCTGCATGATTTCTTTTTGTATTTATTAATTTTGTGGGTTGTGGAAATCACTGGCTGGCCAACATGTATTGCCTGTCACTAGTTTCCCTTGAGAAGGTGGTGGTGAGTAGTCTTCTTGAAACTGCTGCAGTCCACCTGCTGTGGGCTGACCCACAATGACTTTGGGGGAAAGGAAGGCAGAATTCCAAGATTTTAACCTAGTGAAGGAATGACAACATATTTCCAAGTCAGGATGGTGAGTGGCTTGGAGGAGAACTTGAAGGAGATGGTGTTCCCATGTATCTGCTGTCTTGCTGTCTAGATGGAAGTGGTCTTGGGTTTGGAATGTGCCATCTGAGGATCTTTAGTGAATTTCTGCAGTGCATCTTGTGGATAGTACACACTGCTGCTACTGAGCGTCAGTGCTGGAGGGAGTGGATGCTTGTTGATGTAGTGCCAATCAAGCAGGCTGCTTTGACCTGGATAGTGTCAAGCTTCCTGAGTGTTGTTGGAGCTGCACTCATCCAAGCAAGCAGCAAGTACTCCAACACACTCCTAACTTTTGCCTTGTAAATGATGGACAGTCTTTGGGGAATCAGGTGAGTTACTGGCCACAGTATTCCTAGCCTCTAATGTACACTTGTAGCCATTGCATTTATGCGGCAAGTACAGCTGAGTTTCTAATCAATGATAAACCCCAGGCTGTTGATAGTTGGGAATTCAGTGATGATAACACCATTGAATGTCAAGGGGTGGTGGTTAGATTGTCTCTTATTGGTGATGGTCATAGCCTGGCAATTATGTGGCACAAATGTTACTGGTTACTTGTCAGCCCAAGTCTGGATATAGTCCAGATCGCATTGCATTTGGACATGGACTGCTTCAGCATCTCAGCAGTCGTGAATGGTGCTGAACATTGTGCAATCAGTGAATATACCCACTTCTGACCTTATGATAGAAGGAAGGTCGCTGGTTGCGCCTAGGACACTACCCCGAGGAATTTCTGTCGAGATGACCTCCAACAACTACAACCATTTTCCAACGTGTCAAGTATGACTAACCACTGGAGAATTTTCCCCCGCTACCCTTTGATTCCAGTTTTTCTGGAATCCTTGATACCTCACTCAGTTGAATGCAGTTTTGATGTCAAGGGCTGTGACCCTCACCTCGCCTCTGGAATTCAGCTCTTTTGTCCATATTTGAGCCAGGGCTGTAATGAAGTCAGGAGCTGAGTGGCCCTGGCAGAATCCAAACTGGGCATCACTGAGCAGGTGCTGCTCGATGGTACTGTTGCTGACACTTTCTATCACTGTACTGATGATCGAGAGTAGACCAATGGGGCAGTAATTGGATGGGTTATATTTGTCCTGCTTTTCATCATGCATTACTTCATGTCCACTCAGGACCTATCACAGATTGACATCGGTGTTGTGAGGCTGCTGCAGCATGTGGATGCAAGATGAACAAGGAATATTCAAGAGTAGGCATTCTGTTGATATCATTTGTGTCATCCTGAAATATCTCCATATTTTCCCTGGGCCCTGGGTCCAAAAGTACTGGTGTGATTGAGATGGTCAGCGGTACCTGGGATAGGGCAGTAGGGCACACAGTGAGCCAATGCATTAGGAATTAGGATACCATGGATCTGTGCCTGTACAAACCATAAGTTCATAGAATGTCCATTCCCACAAAGCAGTCTCCACCTTCACAGGTCAAAACAATCACCCCACCACTCTGCATGCAGTCACAGCTATTTTCCTTCTGATTGCATACTTTTATATTCTAGAATCCTGGAAACAGTCAGTGATCACTCTTCAATCAGTGGATTACAACCTCTGCACCTACATGTTTGTGGAGCCCTGAACATCCAGATCTATTTCTTGACAGCCCTTCCCATAAAGCCAGTCAGTCTTGCATCTCCCCAGCCAACATGTCTACATGAGTCTTCAACTGCCCATATTATCTATTCAGCCCGACCGAGATGACCATGCTAGGCGAGTGGTCATACATTACTGTGCCCCTAAAGCTGGGGTGAGCCTTATCATGGACAAATTGCCCCAATGCATTACCCTACCCCACCTTCCCCCACCTTCCCCCAGGCCTGCAGTTCCCAATCCCCATGAAGAGGGTCCTAGTTTCCTTCCCCCAACAGTGGCTGTTCCTTGGTCCTCCCCTCCCAATAAGCCTGTTCAGCTTTGTCTGCTGGGGCCCTCCAGAGAAACACAGCTGGACAGTCCTGCACAATAAGTTCCTGACCACTGACTGAGGTCTGTACATCTCCCTAACCATGTTAACTCTACACCCTAGACTGGTCACTATGGAGCCACCGCACTGACGGTGAACAACTTTCTGGATGGTAAATGTAAGGACTCCCTCACCAAGAACATCTCAACTGGATGCCCAACCATGACCAATCCCCTGAAGCAGTATTGGAGACTTTCATTTATCTGCTGTGCCTCCATGGACTTTGCTGACGCCTGCTCCCCTAAGATTTTGAGGTGTGCCTGCTTACTTGCTGTGTATGTAGTATATTTTCCATTGTAAGCTGCTGGCACACGGTGCAGGTATGAGATTGATGTGGCACACTGTTCGCTGCAAAATTTACTACCCTGTGACTGAGGGCTGCTGAGCAGCACAAGAGGCTGTTTGATTATTTAGTGCACTATTAAGCACAGCAGAGCTAGTCATGGGTCAACAAACAAGCAGATAAGAAAGCAAGTGAGCAACCATGAGATGCAGCCTGCTTGAATCTCTAGTTTGGGTGCCTGTACTTACAGCAAACTGTCAATGCTAATTACCAGTGCAACATGCGCTGCAAGTCTGTGCTGCCTAAGTGACCTACAAGTGGATCGGAGAGATGGCATGTTGGCAAATGTCAAATGCCAACGTCCACGAATGAACAGTGCTAAAAGCGTTCAGAGCTAACAGCTAAAAGCTTTAACTGAGTCCACGAGTTCTTTATTCAAACTGCAAGTGTGCTAACTGGTAAAGTGATTAATGTTTTGTTCCAGTCTTTCACAAGAACAATCCTCAGAGTATATGAAACTGTTAAAACTGTAGTACCTACCACCTGAGAGATAGGTGATAAAGCTTAACAATTATGACTTAGGAAAGAAAGTTTTTTTAAAAAAAAGACATTTGCTGAACTTGCCAGGCAGAAAAAGTTATTAGTTTGATGGCTTCCTTTATTAAATTTACAGCAAACTTTTTTAAAAATGATGAAAATTTGAAGTAGTTCAAGAATAACATTTCAGTATTAATTAAGTCTTACTTGGATGAATGTCAAATATCTATAACTAAAGTAGCAGCTCTGGCAGATACATATGATATTGCTCACCAGTAACCAGTGTTAGATATTTGTTATATATAGAAACCAACATGGTAGCTGGATGAACAGCCAGGACTCTGGCTCTAAAAAGAAGGCACAGCCTATGTGTTAGCAAACAGGATAACAGAGAATATAAAAGTGATAATAGGAAACCAGGTGTGTCGTTCATTGCCACAAAAGAGTGGAACAATAAGCTGGCAGCAGTTTAGGAACACATAATGAGTCTTCAGAAAAGACAGCACTAGTAAAAGAAATGGATACTAAACTTGCAACACATGTATGCGACAGGAATTTCCACAGAGAAAGCAGCATCAGAAAGCAAGCCTTGGAATTAAATTCACTTAATTCAATATTTTTAACACTATGAATTGTTATTACCCTTGGCATCATAAAGGAGTTTATTTTTAAATGGGGAAGTCACTCTACATTTGCGCAAGAAAGAACCTAAAAGAAAGACTGTCATCTTGAAAAATACCGGTTCAGCACAGTTTATTGTAAGCAAAGTATCTGGAATGTTTTTCAGAAGATTTGCTGGAACAAAAATGTGATCATAAACAGGTTGGTGATGTAGCTTTACCACGTATAAAATCTTAATAAGCTTCTCAAAAAAACCAAAGGGTCATCAATAAAAACAAAAATAAATTTTGGTGAGAGACAGAGTCTGAATGTCATATGCCACAACATTTGTTTAGCCAGACATCTGGGGGGGGGAAAAATAACCAAACACACTGTTATTAAGCAAAATATTTACAAATATACAGTCCAATTCCATAGAATAGTTTGACACCTTACCAACCTTGTATCAACACAACATGTCGTACATGTTCAATCTGGTATTGTCCGGACCCTAAAGGGTCCACCAGACACTTTATGCAGAAGGTTATACACAAATTTACCCATGTATCCCACAATACCAGAATAGTCCAATTACTATCGACACCAGTTGGTACCAAGTTGGCAACTTATTAAAGAATGAGCAGTGAGACTTTGATACTAACAATACTATTCCTAATCCTGCCAATCCCCTTTATCTTTACAACACTTCCCTGAATGTCTTGTAACTTTAGTTTGATTCGAAGTGCAGATGGTCAGTCAGTCTTTGCTACGCTAATCACCACTACCCTATCTCCACAAAGGTCCAAGAGATGGAGCAGTGGGTAAGCCCTGTTTTTAGGACCCTTTTGAATGATTTTGTGGAACTTTCTGTAATGCTGGCCAATCAGGAAGACTTGCTTATTGGTTTGAAACATTTGTCAATTATTTGGATGGCTTGTTAATGTTTGCTTCTTTGTGTAGCAGGGCCTACATGTCTTTGTCTGGTTTTCAGTTGAAAACATGCATTCCTCCTTTGTTTGGTTGCACTGTTAATGAGATGTGTCCTTTTACATTATGCTAGTGTCATTAGCACCTGGCTGCTGTGTATAGTCTCCTGGTTTGTAATCTGTAGAACTTTACTTGGTCAACATGTGACATAGCCTAGCATCTCTTGCTGTTTGGTCAAGTCAGCCAAACAGAGGCGGAAACAGGCTGCTGAATTCTATGCACCATTGCCTCTGATGTTCGCTGCTGTTATTCTTGTGTTCAGAGGGTTATTTTGGCTCTGGCTGAGGGTATCCTGCTGTGGGTGCGGGGCACTCACCATGACCTCAGCTACTAGAGATACTGATCACTGGAAAAGAGCATGAAGAATGGTAGGTCACCACTGCAGTACTACCATGATGGCAGCTAACTGTCTTGGGGATATCACTTTTGATCTGTCAATACATGATAGCCCTCAACAACTCCCAGAGGAGAAGGGGCACCTGGAGGAAGATCCAACTGCCTCATCCCACTCTCACCTCACTACTACTGAATGGAATCCAAGCCCAGAGTGACGGAATGCTGGTCCAAGCACTTATCTAACAATGACTGACTGTTCTACTGGAATAGCACTTCATGGAGGAAGCCATATACTGGCATGCCTGAGACAGGGCAGAATGCATGGCCTGGATGGACTGAGCATTAGCTCTGGCATGCATCAGCCGTTTCCCTGCTTGCCTGTTTCCAGAAGGTTACTTGTAGCCATGACAAGTGGCCCATCATGAGCACTGGGATTTGCACAGGAGCAAGTCTATGGCAGTCCTCAGACTGTCAAGTCTTTTGACTGTCACCATCAACTGCTGTGACACATTCATCAAATTGTGATCCCAAGTCTAATCATGAGCATGCTCCTACTGAGGTGACTAGCTCTGTGCCCAGGGAGTGTAAGTGATAGAGGTAACAACGCACCTTGAATCTTCAGCCTCATTTACACATAAAAGTGGAGTGCTAACTTACTCAACGAGTGGCTGTCTCTACAGAACGTGGGGGCCTGTAGTGGAGAACACAAAAGCTGCAAATAGTAAGCACAATCCCTGTTCCCATCTCTGGATTACATGTGCTTTCTGTACATCCAGTACTCAACACCAGTTTGGATGTACACTCGTCTGTTGCCTTATGACTAATGCCTCCCCAATTACGATTGTCCTCTCCTCGACAGTTGCATCAGCACCTCTTCTACAAGGGTAAAAGTCGGTTTTGAGACTCCTACTCCCATCCTCACTGGTCATCTAGCCTGATGTGCTATTTTGTCCTGAAAGCTCACCTAACAATTGAAAAGCTTCTCACTGAGTAGCTAACCCCAATATATGCCTGCAGCCTTATGACAGCATACAACCACTCTCCAGTAACGGGTTAACACAATTTCCTGCAACTTGCACAACTTTGTCTGCCAGAATGGGTTTCCGTTTATTCAAGGATCATTTCACATCTGGTGGAAGCTTTTAGACGGCAAATTCTTATCTGACATAACTCTCTACATGCACATATATATTGCTCAATGCCCTCATGGGACCCATTCACTGTAAAACATAACCTGTGGAGCACTGGATATTACTAACTCTTTTTCAGCACTGGACCTAGTTTTACTTGTGTATTACACAGCTGCTAACCTCCATGGTGTTCTTGGACCACATGCCAACTTGGCCATGCAGTAAGTTCGGCTGGTGCCATTGCTAAGAAGCCGTATCTCCCTCATTTCCTGGAAGACCTGGAGGAAACCTGCAAGATATTGCTGAACATAACTGAATGGGGCCATATATTGTTTACTCAAACATTTCCTAGTACTTTTGGGGTGTTGCACCATTTGAGGTCCAAAAGCGGGGGGGGGAATAAGTGGCAAGGGCAACAGCTGTTTAAGGTCCAGAGTTGCAGTCCTCAAAAAAAAAAAGCTGCTGCTTGCTCACAAGGGCTGGATACTGTCTGGGTGCCACTTATGAATGATTTCTGGACCTTTAACCTTAAAATCTGATGGCAAGGTTGTTAATTTTCCGCTTACATATGCAGCAAATAGTCAAACTCCACCCATCTCCAAATCAAACCGACTGGTTGCCGTCCAATTGCAGGCAGCCAACTATTCCTCAAGGGTCTCCAATGGTCTCCAGCTGTGACACTGGAAGACCAATACAGCTACAAAAATATTCTTTAGTCTCACCTTCATAACAATTCGTTCCCTCATCATTTGTGAATCTGCAGGGTGGAATGTTATTAAACCATATTGCACCCACACACTAAAATATTCCCATTTAGAAAGATGTTTCACTCCCTATCCCATGGTTCATTATCAAATAATATAGGTATTCTCTCTATTTTTTACAAATTGGGTCCTTGCCAGAGTCAATCAATTGGATGGACTCTATCTGACATACTTTCAAAGACTGACTCCCAGTCTTTGCTATACGCAAACAGGCGTCATGTGAATACTACTGGCAAAACATCTTCAACCACACCCTTCTCAGAGCACCAATCATGCCACTCTCGTTGACATGCCATAGTGTAGCCTATATCTGAAGTTCTTTTGGTCCATTTTGGAGTTGTTTGTCATGAATAAAGAGGAGGATTTAATTACCCTTTATGAACTCCAGTCCCTTCTGTATCATATTTATCAAAAACATTGCATGCAAAGTACACATGATATCTTGAGTAAACACTTGATTCTTGTTAGCTTAATTGTTTGGCTGCATGAGTCTTTTATCCTGGATCTTTCCCACATCACTTCCAAAAAGTATTCAGATGCTCTATTATCTCAATGTGTTAATACATTTTCTACATTTATTGTTGGTTCTTGCTAGCCATGCTGTGAATGCTACTCCTAGTAATTCCTCATTTCCTTCCTAATTTTAATTGATATTTATTTTCCCCCAACTGTTCGGACATTTTTACTGTTTTCCAGTACTAGTTCCAGTACTAGTTAATATTTGATCAGGTAAATTCCATCAAACTTTTCTCAGAGGAGCCTTCTCCCACATGCAGTAAACAATTATAAAGCACCACTACAGTTATGAATAATAGTGGACAATTTAACAGAAATTATGAGCATTCATCAGTGTCACCATCTTCAATCATGGTGGATCCCAGAACATCAGTGCAAAAGGTAAGTTTGAAAGGTTTGCAAACATCTTCAATAAGAAGTGCCCAGTAGTCCATCTTTTTGGAGTTTGTTTTATTTTGGAGTCCATTCGAAACCTGTACCATCACAGATTACGGTTTTCAGACAATTCAATTCACTACATGTG
Organism: Stegostoma tigrinum; assembly: GCF_030684315.1. Taxonomy (NCBI): domain Eukaryota; kingdom Metazoa; phylum Chordata; class Chondrichthyes; order Orectolobiformes; family Stegostomatidae; genus Stegostoma; species Stegostoma tigrinum. The sequence continues at coordinate 59,769,369 of NC_081355.1, forward strand.
ACTAAAGAGATGACTAAGGACACCGGATCAAGCAATGACCCAAAGGCTTTGACAATACTCCAGTTTTAATGGTGAGAATTTGTGTTCTAGAAACCAGAACAAGCTACACTACTGACTAACCTGTTCTAGTGCAAACACAGCACTGGTGTCTAACTGTTATGATGGAGGAATGGTTGAATCCCTCTTAAATTTAAACCAAAACACAAGGTCCAACCTACTTTGACAGGAATAGAGGTTCCCTTCTAATGATTACTCCTCAAAACACCCAGAGAAACTTGCCTTTCCCCTTATAATCTATTAAAAGAGTGGTTAAAAGAAAGAAAATCCCTGATCTCCACGTTACAACGAACAAGAAAGAATTTATTTAACCCAACAATGAACAAATTAATAAAATTACTAACAAATGATAATTCCCCCTTAGACTACTAGTTACTACCTAACTGGTCTAAATTCTGCTGGAATGCTGTTCAAATAAAAACAAGTCCCACTAATATAAGCCTAATTACTAAAAAGCAATAATTTATAACTTACTCTCTCCAAGTTTGCATGGACTTCTGTTAATTCTACTGTCATGGATGCTTTATCTGTATAATTTCTTCAACAATGACTTTGAGCTAAAATATCATGGTGCCTTTGATATATTAGATGGATTTTTTCCAAAAGCTGAATGGTGCTAACTCTGGCAGGTGGCAGTTGTTTCTGTCTCTCTCTTTAAGACGACATTTGGCTCTCCAATTTTCAGATGCCCTTGTCTTATATACCCGTAATAACAAACAATTTCTTATAATATGATTGGTTTCAGGTTGTAAACACCATTAGATTTAAATTCAGAGATAACAAGGTGTAGAGCTGGATGAACGCAGCAGGCCAAGCAGCATCAGAGGAGCAGGAAAGCCTAGGAGGGTCTAGGTCCGAAGTGTCAGCCTTCCTGCTCGGCCTGCTGCGTTCATCCAGCTCTGCACCTTGTTATCTGAGATTCTCCAGCATCTGCAGTTAATACTATCTCTAGCTTTAAATTCAATTGGCTTTCTGTATCTAGGCTCTTTGTTGAAACTAATTGGCTAAATTTAAACTTGACTTGGTAAAAAGTGCTGTTTAGCTGTGCTATTTAAAATGTTTCCATTCGGGCACTCTCTGTGCACTTGCATTTATAAACTTCCAAGAACAGATAAAGCATAAACTCTTAAAAAGGACCACAGCATCTTTTTCCCCCACACGATCATTTTTCCCCAACAATCAACAAATTCTAACTTCCTGCCTTCCAATTCATGAATTCTCTACCCAACGTCATAACACTGTGAATGTGCAAAATTGCCCAGGTATGTCCTCTCCCCACGAAGCAGAACAAATCCAATCCAGTCAAATAAACAAAAATAAAATAAACAGCTGCAGATGCTAGAATTCAGAAACAAAAACAGAAATCGTTGGAAAAAACTCAGGTCTGGCAGCACCTATGGAGGGAAAGCAGAGTTAATTTTTCAGGTCCAGTGACCCTTCCTCAAAATATATTCTGTTTTTAATTCAGTCAATTTAAGTCCTGTAAGCCTATTTGAAATTATAGAAGTGGCAGAAAGTATTGCTAATATTGCTCTGAAGTGACACTTACCAACTGCCTAACAATGCTAATGAGTACCGAATGTGGGTTCTGCAAGGCCTGGCCTGAAATTGTAGAGGTGAGGTGAAAAGTAAAAAGTGGTTAGCACTCAACGCCAGAGTTCAATTCCAGCCTCAGGCGACTTTGTGGAGTTTGGACATTCTCTCCACATCTGACAGAGCAGCCAGAGGAAGCCTGGTTTCTACCCACAGTCCTAAAATGTGCAGGTTAGGTGGATTGGCCACACTTAAAACAAATTGCTCTGTGCTTGGGCAGGATAGGTGTGATAGTCATGGTAAAATCCCATGTAGGATTACAGGGATGGGTTGGCGTGGCAGGTCTGGATGGGAAGCTTTTTGGAGGCTCGGTACAGATTCGATGAGCTAAGTGGCTTCTTGTTGCCCTATAAGGATGCTACGATTTCAAGGCAGCATTTGACCAAGTGAAGAATTGAATTCGCCAGATAACTAATGTAGTGACAAAAGGTGGTCAGGGGTTGAAAACGTGTAGCTTGCCTTGTTTCCCCAAAAGATTGTCCACCATCTACGAGGCATAATCCCCATCTTCCCGAATCAAAGCATGGCTCCAATACTCAGGAAACTCAACACCATTCAGGTCAAAGCAACCTACTGGATTGGCACTCCCTCTAACACTGATACTGCATGTCACTGCCATGGTGCATCTACAAGATGCCTTGTAGCTATGCCCCATAGCTTCTTTGACAGCATCTTCCAGACATGACTTGCCATACCTCTCAACCATGAGAGCAGCAATTCCCAATCATTTCCCACCATGACCCTACTTTGAGACTTCAAAACTATCAAGACCCTTCACTGAGAACTGAGATTGGTGTCCTCGGTTTGGTCATGGAAGGTGTTTCTCACTTATTTCCACCTTCACCCTGAAGTTTATTTATGTGCAACAATATATCCCTCTTTTCCAGACAGAAACAAGCCTTTGGACTTTCTTATTCGTTTTTACCCTCCCTCACAATTGAAGTCTGACCAGCCCAGGCCCAATCTAAAACCTCGCGGCCCCACACTGGGAGAGGCCCAGAGCACCCAGATCTGACTTACTTACCTGCAGGAGCAGCAGACTCGCACCACCACCAACTCCCAAGATCCTCAAGATGCAGGAAACCTACAAATGAAATGGAGAAAACATGCTGAAGGGAAGGTTGAAACAATGCAGTTTCAAGATACCCCACCCCACCATACTTCTAGCAAATGTCCAATCTATCGAGAACAAAATGAATGAATTCAGATCTAGACTTACCATAAGGCCATAAGACATAGGAGTGGAAGTAAGGTCATCCAGCCCATCGAGTCCACTCTGCCATTTAAATCATGGCTGATGGGCATTTCAACTCCACTTCCCTGCACTGTCACCGTAGCCCTTGACTCTTTGTGAGATCAAGAGATTATTGATCTCTGCCTGGAAGGCATCCAACGTCCTAGCCTCCACTGCACTCTGTGGCAATGAATTCCACAGGCCCACCACTCTCTAGCTGAGGAAATGTCTCCTCACTTCAGTTTTAAATTTACCCCCTCTAATTCTAAGGCTGTGCCCAAGGGTCCTAGTCTCCCCACCTAACGGAAACAACTTCCCAGCATCCACCCCTTCTAAGCCATACATTATCTAGTAAGTTTCTATTAGATCTCCCCTCAAACTTCTAAACTCTAATGAATACAATCCCAGGATCCTTAGCCGTTCATCGTACGTTAAGCCTACCATTCCAGGGATCATCTATGTGAATCTCTGCAGGGGATTCTTACCTACCACAGGAAACTGAGAGACTGTCATTTCTCTGCTTTACATTGTGTTGGCTCACCCCTGCCATTCCTGACTATGCCCTACAAGCTCACGGGTTCTCCATATATCGGTTAGACCACACAGTGTCCTCTGGCGAAGGATGGTGGGGTATGCTTCCTGATCAACACTTCCTGATGCTTAGACATAGTGACCCTGGTAAGCCACTGCTCCCCAGACCTTGACTACATTACAGTAAAATGCTGTCCCTACCACCTACCTCGAGAGTTCACCTCCACCATCCTGACAGTATCGACATACCACCCCATGTGGATGTGAAGAATGCCCTAGGAATGGCTTACACCACCACAAACAATCTAGAGACAAAACTCCCCAAGACCTTATTCATTGTGGCTGGCGAGTTCAATCAAGTCAACCTCAAGACAGTGAGGCCAAAGTACCACCAACATATCGCCTGACCCAGAGGGCCGAACATTCTGGAGCACTGCTGCATACCCAAAGACACCTACTGCTCCATCCCCCACCCACACTTCGGAAAAATCAGATCACAGCTCCCTCCTCCCAGCTTAAAGTTAGAAGAGGAAACAGCAGGAACCTTCACAAAAGGAAGTACAATGCTGGTTCAAGGCTGTGAAAGACCATCTCCAGAACTGCTTGCATTCGGCGGACTAGACTGTGTTCAAGTATTTGCCAGAAAACCTAGACAAGTATGCCACCACCATCATGGACTTTATTTGCAAATGTGTAGAGGACTGTGAACCAAAAGAAGTCAATCCAAGTATTCCCAACCGTAAACCTCGAATGAACCAGGAAATCCCCTCCCTACTGAAGACCACATGTGCAGCATTCAAGTCAGGTGACCTGGCCCAATGCAGAAAATCCAGATTTGATCACCGCACAGCTATCAGGGATGCCAAGAGTCAGTACCCAACCAGGTTAGAGGCCAAACCTACCAGACAGACTCCCTTCACCCATAGCGAGGTCTAAACAATATTACGGGACACAAAATGAAGCAAAGCAAGATAGTGGACAAAGACACATCCTTCCCTGACTCGCTCAATGCCTTCTGTGCTCAGTGTGAGCAGAATGCCAGGGGGGTGGTGACACCTGACCCAACAGCCCCAGACGCACCACTTCTCTCTGTCTCTGTTGCAGACATCAGATCGGTCTTCCTGTGAGTCAAACCAAGGAAAGCGACAGGCCTGGATAGTGTGATCAGAGATAAAGGGAATTGCAGATGCTGGAGAAACCAAGATAACAAAGTGTGAAGCTGGATGAATACAGCAGGCCAAGCAGCATCTCAGGAGCACAAAAGCTGACATTTCAGGCCTAGACCCTTCATCAGAGAGGGGGCTGGGGAGAGGGTTCTGAAATAAATAGGGAAAGGGGGGAGGCGGACCGAAGATGGATAGGGAAGATAGGTGGAGAGGAGAGTAGAGGTGGGGAGGGGAAAGTCAGTCC